>NW_026646829.1:0-126035 GCF_949987535.1 Balaenoptera acutorostrata | reverse complement strand
AGAGGCTTTGAAAGCAAGGCAGAATTGCAGGAAACAGATTTCAGGAGGTAGATTCGAATCGCCTTGAAAGCACATGAAAAGCGGCAAAACGTGGACAATGATGCCCTTGGCCAAAAAGGGGCGTATGCGTTTTTTCCTGAATATATTCAGGAAAAAACGCATACGCCCTTTTTGGCCAACCAAGCAACCTGGAAAGGCCAATCAGCGCTCCAAAGAAGTCTCGCATCCCAGCGGGCAAAAGGGCCATGCGGAAAAAAGTGTCCAAACCAGAAATGCAGGACCGGCCATGGAGAAATGGGAGCCTTGCTACGCTGATGGGTGGGATGTAAATTGCCAACAGCCACTCTGGAGAAGTGTACGGTGTGTTCTGAAACATCTAAAAAACACAGCTTGGAGAGCATAGGGCACTTCCACTCATGGGCGTATAAATTGGGAAAACTAAAAATCAGCAAGACACAGGCACCCCAAAGTTTAGGGCTGCTCTGTGGACAAGAACCCCCACTTCATTACACCTTAAATATCCTAGGAAAGAGAAAAATGGATAAAGAAATTGTGGTCCTCATGTACAATGGAATATCACTCAGCCATGAAATCCACGTCATAAGGCTAGTAGCAGCACGATGAGTGGATTTAGGTACGACGATTCTAAGTGAAATAAGTCACACAGAAAAAGACACTTATCCTAAGATATCACTTCTAGAGGGAATGTAAAAACCGCTACACTTGAACTGAATTGCAAAACAGAACAGAGTCCCACGTTTAGGAAACACACTATGGCTGCTGAACGGGAAAGGTGAGGTGGGGTGATGCATAAAACAAGGGTTTCAAATTAGCTCCGATACGTTCCATAAACCCAATATGTAAGAGACAAGACCTATTCCTTTTTCAGTGAACTGGACTCAACATCCCCTATTCACCGCACAAGAATATATCTGACTAGTAAGAATCTTCAAACCTATGTATTGATATCTCTCTGTAAGTGAGTCAAGGGGGTGTAAAGCGGCATAAACACAGCCGTGAAAAGCAGCTAAACCCCATTATAAAAATAAATTACTTTTCAAAACCCGTGAAACAAAGACAGTGAAAGAGAGAGAAATTCTTACAAAATTCGTTCAGGGGCTGTGATGCAACCTGGATTGACCATATCTAGACCCACAGCTGATTGAGACATAAGGGTGGACACTCTTGGGGCTGAGAGGTTCGGTGAGGTTGGGTGAGCCAACGCAGACCCTTTCAAGTAATACTGCATGGTACCCATCCCATGGGTCCCAAATCTCCAGGTTCAAGGGCATCTTCCTACGTCGAAAACAGGCATGAGAAACCCAGAAGATGGTACACCGTGTGATCGGGAAAGGTTTCTAAAACGCACCTCATTTCTCATCTCCTTTGCTCGGGTTCGCCATTCCAGCCGATTTACTAGCCATCTCCCTCCTTGGAGAATCAGCACCTTTAACCTCCTGTTCCGTACAGGTTGCAATTTGTCCTGAGGATGAACGGGAAGAGGGGGAACCAATGAGAGACTAGCTCTAGGTGTTGGGACAGGCACAGGTCACTCTATTTTCCCATCAGGAAGAAGAATTAAGCACAAGCTCAGCCTGCCCCCCAGAACCAGAAGAGGGCCTGAAGCAATCCTGCGCTTTTGCGGCCAGCTCCCAAAAAAGCGAGTTGAAAAATGGAGCTCAGGGGCACTGCAATTCACAAACCTGCAGAGTTTTAAATGATACCTCTCGTCCACAAATATATTAAGGGAAGGCAACGAAGAGGCTTTGAAAGCAAGGCAGAATTGCAGGAAACAGATTTCAGGAGGTAGATTCGAATCGCCTTGAAAGCACATGAAAAGCGGCAAAACGTGGACAATGATGCCCTTGGCCAAAAAGGGCGTATGCGTTTTTTCCTGAATATATTCAGGAAAAAACGCATACGCCCTTTTTGGCCAACCAAGCAACCTGGAAAGGCCAATCAGCGCTCCAAAGAAGTCTCGCTTCCCAGCGGGCAAAAGGGCCATGCGGAAAAAAGTGTCCAAACCAGAAATGCAGGACCGGCCATGGAGAAATGGGAGCCTTGCTACGCTGATGGGTGGGATGTAAATTGCCAACAGCCACTCTGGAGAAGTGTACGGTGTGTTCTGAAACATCTAAAAAACACAGCTTGGAGAGCATAGGGCACTTCCACTCATGGCCGTATAAATTGGGAAAACTAAAAATCAGCAAGACACAGGCACCCCAAAGTTTAGGGCTGCTCTGTGGACAAGAACCCCCACTTCATTACACCTTAAATATCCTAGGAAAGAGAAAAATGGATAAAGAAGTTGTGGTCCTCATGTACAATGGAATATCACTCAGCCATGAAATCCACGTCATAAGGCTAGTAGCAGCACGATGAGTGGATTTAGGTACGACGATTCTAAGTGAAATAAGTCACACAGAAAAAGACACTTATCCTAAG
This sequence comes from Balaenoptera acutorostrata, assembly GCF_949987535.1. NCBI lineage: Eukaryota > Metazoa > Chordata > Mammalia > Artiodactyla > Balaenopteridae > Balaenoptera > Balaenoptera acutorostrata. Next base: position 123,590 of record NW_026646829.1, on the reverse strand, counting down.
ATATCACTTCTAGAGGGAATGTAAAAACCGCTACACTTGAACTGAAGTGCAAAACAGAACAGAGTCCCACGTTTAGGAAACACACTATGGCTGCTGAACGGGAAAGGTGAGGTGGGGTGATGCATAAAACAAGGGTTTCAAATTAGCTCCGATACCGTTCCATAAACCCAATATGTAAGAGACAAGACCTATTCCTTTTTCAGTGAACTGGACTCAACACCCCCTATTCACCGCACAAGAATATATCTGACTAGTAAGAATCTTCAAACCTATGTATTGATATCTCTCTGTAAGTGAGTCAAGGGGGTGTAAAGCGGCATAAACACAGCCGTGAAAAGCAGCTAAACCCCATTATAAAAATAAATTACTTTTCAAAACCCGTGAAACAAAGACAGTGAAAGAGAGAGAAATTCTTACAAAATTCGTTCAGGGGCTGTGATGCAACCTGGATTGACCATATCTAGACCCACAGCTGATTGAGACATAAGGGTGGACACTCTTGGGGCTGAGAGGTTCGGTGAGGTTGGGTGAGCCAACGCAGACCCTTTCAAGTAATACTGCATGGTACCCATCCCATGGGTCCCAAATCTCCAGGTTCAAGGGCATCTTCCTACGTCGAAAACAGGCATGAGAAACCCAGAAGATGGTACACCGTGTGATCGGGAAAGGTTTCTAAAACGCACCTCATTTCTCATCTCCTTTGCTCGGGTTCGCCATTCCAGCCGATTTACTAGCCATCTCCCTCCTTGGAGAATCAGCACCTTTAACCTCCTGTTCCGTACTGGTTGCAATTTGTCCTGAGGATGAACGGGAAGAGGGGGAACCAATGAGAGACTAGCTCTAGGTGTTGGGACAGGCACAGGTCACTCTATTTTCCCATCAGGAAGAAGAATTAAGCACAAGCTCAGCCTGCCCCCCAGAACCAGAAGAGGGCCTGAAGCAATCCTGCGCTTTTGCGGCCAGCTCCCAAAAAAGCGAGTTGAAAAATGGAGCTCAGGGGCACTGCAATTCACAAACCTGCAGAGTTTTAAATGATACCTCTCGTCCACAAATATATTAAGGGAAGGCAACGAAGAGGCTTTGAAAGCAAGGCAGAATTGCAGGAAACAGATTTCAGGAGGTAGATTCGAATCGCCTTGAAAGCACATGAAAAGCGGCAAAACGTGGACAATGATGCCCTTGGCCAAAAAGGGCGTATGCGTTTTTTCCTGAATATATTCAGGAAAAAACGCATACGCCCTTTTTGGCCAACCAAGCAACCTGGAAAGGCCAATCAGCGCTCCAAAGAAGTCTCGCTTCCCAGCGGGCAAAAGGGCCATGCGGAAAAAAGTGTCCAAACCAGAAATGCAGGACCGGCCATGGAGAAATGGGAGCCTTGCTACGCTGATGGGTGGGATGTAAATTGCCAACAGCCACTCCGGAGAAGTGTACGGTGTGTTCTGAAACATCTAAAAAACACAGCTTGGAGAGCATAGGGCACTTCCACTCATGGCCGTATAAATTGGGAAAACTAAAAATCAGCAAGACACAGGCACCCCAAAGTTTAGGGCTGCTCTGTGGACAAGAACCCCCACTTCATTACACCTTAAATATCCTAGGAAAGAGAAAAATGGATAAAGAAGTTGTGGTCCTCATGTACAATGGAATATCACTCAGCCATGAAATCCACGTCATAAGGCTAGTAGCAGCACGATGAGTGGATTTAGGTACGACGATTCTAAGTGAAATAAGTCACACAGAAAAAGACACTTATCCTAAGATATCACTTCTAGAGGGAATGTAAAAACCGCTACACTTGAACTGAATTGCAAAACAGAACAGAGTCCCACGTTTAGGAAACACACTATGGCTGCTGAACGGGAAAGGTGAGGTGGGGTGATGCATAAAACAAGGGTTTCAAATTAGCTCCGATACCGTTCCATAAACCCAATATGTAAGAGACAAGACCTATTCCTTTTTCAGTGAACTGGACTCAACACCCCCTATTCACCGCACAAGAATATATCTGACTAGGAAGAATCTTCAAACCTATGTATTGATATCTCTCTGTAAGTGAGTCAAGGGGGTGTAAAGCGGCATAAACAGAGCCGTGAAAAGCAGCTAAACCCCATTATAAAAATAAATTACTTTTCAAAACCCGTGAAACAAAGACAGTGAAAGAGAGAGAAATTCTTACAAAATTCGTTCAGGGGCTGTGATGCAACCTGGATTGACCATATCTAGACCCACAGCTGATTGAGACATAAGGGTGGACACTCTTGGGGCTGAGAGGTTCGGTGAGGTTGGGTGAGCCAACGCAGACCCTTTCAAGTAATACTGCATGGTACCCATCCCATGGGTCCCAAATCTCCAGGTTCAAGGGCATCTTCCTACGTCGAAAACAGGCATGAGAAACCCAGAAGATGGTACACGGTGTGATCGGGAAAGGTTTCTAAAACGCACCTCATTTCTCATCTCCTTTGCTCGGGTTCGCCATTCCAGCCGATTTACTAGCCATCTCCCTCCTTGGAGAATCAGCACCTTTAACCTCCTGTTCCGTACAGGTTGCAATTTGTCCTGAGGATGAACGGGAAGAGGGGGAACCAATGAGAGACTAGCTCTAGGTGTTGGGACAGGCACAGGTCACTCTATTTTCCCATCAGGAAGAAGAATTAAGCACAAGCTCAGCCTGCCCCCCAGAACCAGAAGAGGGCCTGAAGCAATCCTGCGCTTTTGCGGCCAGCTCCCAAAAAAGCGAGTTGAAAAATGGAGCTCAGGGGCACTGCAATTCACAAACCTGCAGAGTTTTAAATGATACCTCTCGTCCACAAATATATTAAGGGAAGGCAACGAAGAGGCTTTGAAAGCAAGGCAGAATTGCAGGAAACAGATTTCAGGAGGTAGATTCGAATCGCCTTGAAAGCACATGAAAAGCGGCAAAACGTGGACAATGATGCCCTTGGCCAAAAAGGGCGTATGCGTTTTTTCCTGAATATATTCAGGAAAAAACGCATACGCCCTTTTTGGCCAACCAAGCAACCTGGAAAGGCCAATCAGCGCTCCAAAGAAGTCTCGCTTCCCAGCGGGCAAAAGGGCCATGCGGAAAAAAGTGTCCAAACCAGAAATGCAGGACCGGCCATGGAGAAATGGGAGCCTTGCTACGCTGATGGGTGGGATGTAAATTGCCAACAGCCACTCTGGAGAAGTGTACGGTGTGTTCTGAAACATCTAAAAAACACAGCTTGGAGAGCATAGGGCACTTCCACTCATGGGCGTATAAATTGGGAAAACTAAAAATCAGCAAGACACAGGCACCCCAAAGTTTAGGGCTGCTCTGTGGACAAGAACCCCCACTTCATTACACCTTAAATATCCTAGGAAAGAGAAAAATGGATAAAGAAGTTGTGGTCCTCATGTACAATGGAATATCACTCAGCCATGAAATCCACGTCATAAGGCTAGTAGCAGCACGATGAGTGGATTTAGGTACGACGATTCTAAGTGAAATAAGTCACACAGAAAAAGACACTTATCCTAAGATATCACTTCTAGAGGGAATGTAAAAACCGCTACACTTGAACTGAATTGCAAAACAGAACAGAGTCCCACGTTTAGGAAACACACTATGGCTGCTGAACGGGAAAGGTGAGGTGGGGTGATGCATAAAACAAGGGTTTCAAATTAGCTCCGATACCGTTCCATAAACCCAATATGTAAGAGACAAGACCTATTCCTTTTTCAGTGAACTGGACTCAACACCCCCTATTCACCGCACAAGAATATATCTGACTAGTAAGAATCTTCAAACCTATGTATTGATATCTCTCTGTAAGTGAGTCAAGGGGGTGTAAAGCGGCATAAACACAGCCGTGAAAAGCAGCTAAACCCCATTATAAAAATAAATTACTTTTCAAAACCCGTGAAACAAAGACAGTGAAAGAGAGAGAAATTCTTACAAAATTCGTTCAGGGGCTGTGATGCAACCTGGATTGACCATATCTAGACCCACAGCTGATTGAGACATAAGGGTGGACACTCTTGGGGCTGAGAGGTTCGGTGAGGTTGGGTGAGCCAACGCAGACCCTTTCAAGTAATACTGCATGGTACCCATCCCATGGGTCCCAAATCTCCAGGTTCAAGGGCATCTTCCTACGTCGAAAACAGGCATGAGAAACCCAGAAGATGGTACACCGTGTGATCGGGAAAGGTTTCTAAAACGCACCTCATTTCTCATCTCCTTTGCTCGGGTTCGCCATTCCAGCCGATTTACTAGCCATCTCCCTCCTTGGAGAATCAGCACCTTTAACCTCCTGTTCCGTACAGGTTGCAATTTGTCCTGAGGATGAACGGGAAGAGGGGGAACCAATGAGAGACTAGCTCTAGGTGTTGGGACAGGCACAGGTCACTCTATTTTCCCATCAGGAAGAAGAATTAAGCACAAGCTCAGCCTGCCCCCCAGAACCAGAAGAGGGCCTGAAGCAATCCTGCGCTTTTGCGGCCAGCTCCCAAAAAAGCGAGTTGAAAAATGGAGCTCAGGGGCACTGCAATTCACAAACCTGCAGAGTTTTAAATGATACCTCTCGTCCACAAATATATTAAGGGAAGGCAACGAAGAGGCTTTGAAAGCAAGGCAGAATTGCAGGAAACAGATTTCAGGAGGTAGATTCGAATCGCCTTGAAAGCACATGAAAAGCGGCAAAACGTGGACAATGATGCCCTTGGCCAAAAAGGGCGTATGCGTTTTTTCCTGAATATATTCAGGAAAAAACGCATACGCCCTTTTTGGCCAACCAAGCAACCTGGAAAGGCCAATCAGCGCTCCAAAGAAGTCTCGCTTCCCAGCGGGCAAAAGGGCCATGCGGAAAAAAGTGTCCAAACCAGAAATGCAGGACCGGCCATGGAGAAATGGGAGCCTTGCTACGCTGATGGGTGGGATGTAAATTGCCAACAGCCACTCTGGAGAAGTGTACGGTGTGTTCTGAAACATCTAAAAAACACAGCTTGGAGAGCATAGGGCACTTCCACTCATGGGCGTATAAATTGGGAAAACTAAAAATCAGCAAGACACAGGCACCCCAAAGTTTAGGGCTGCTCTGTGGACAAGAACCCCCACTTCATTACACCTTAAATATCCTAGGAAAGAGAAAAATGGATAAAGAAGTTGTGGTCCTCATGTACAATGGAATATCACTCAGCCATGAAATCCACGTCATAAGGCTAGTAGCAGCACGATGAGTGGATTTAGGTACGACGATTCTAAGTGAAATAAGTCACACAGAAAAAGACACTTATCCTAAGATATCACTTCTAGAGGGAATGTAAAAACCGCTACACTTGAACTGAAGTGCAAAACAGAACAGAGTCCCACGTTTAGGAAACACACTATGGCTGCTGAACGGGAAAGGTGAGGTGGGGTGATGCATAAAACAAGGGTTTCAAATTAGCTCCGATACCGTTCCATAAACCCAATATGTAAGAGACAAGACCTATTCCTTTTTCAGTGAACTGGACTCAACACCCCCTATTCACCGCACAAGAATATATCTGACTAGTAAGAATCTTCAAACCTATGTATTGATATCTCTCTGTAAGTGAGTCAAGGGGGTGTAAAGCGGCATAAACACAGCCGTGAAAAGCAGCTAAACCCCATTATAAAAATAAATTACTTTTCAAAACCCGTGAAACAAAGACAGTGAAAGAGAGAGAAATTCTTACAAAATTCGTTCAGGGGCTGTGATGCAACCTGGATTGACCATATCTAGACCCACAGCTGATTGAGACATAAGGGTGGACACTCTTGGGGCTGAGAGGTTCGGTGAGGTTGGGTGAGCCAACGCAGACCCTTTCAAGTAATACTGCATGGTACCCATCCCATGGGTCCCAAATCTCCAGGTTCAAGGGCATCTTCCTACGTCGAAAACAGGCATGAGAAACCCAGAAGATGGTACACCGTGTGATCGGGAAAGGTTTCTAAAACGCACCTCATTTCTCATCTCCTTTGCTCGGGTTCGCCATTCCAGCCGATTTACTAGCCATCTCCCTCCTTGGAGAATCAGCACCTTTAACCTCCTGTTCCGTACAGGTTGCAATTTGTCCTGAGGATGAAGGGGAAGAGGGGGAACCAATGAGAGACTAGCTCTAGGTGTTGGGACAGGCACAGGTCACTCTATTTTCCCATCAGGAAGAAGAATTAAGCACAAGCTCAGCCTGCCCCCCAGAACCAGAAGAGGGCCTGAAGCAATCCTGCGCTTTTGCGGCCAGCTCCCAAAAAAGCGAGTTGAAAAATGGAGCTCAGGGGCACTGCAATTCACAAACCTGCAGAGTTTTAAATGATACCTCTCGTCCACAAATATATTAAGGGAAGGCAACGAAGAGGCTTTGAAAGCAAGGCAGAATTGCAGGAAACAGATTTCAGGAGGTAGATTCGAATCGCCTTGAAAGCACATGAAAAGCGGCAAAACGTGGACAATGATGCCCTTGGCCAAAAAGGGCGTATGCGTTTTTTCCTGAATATATTCAGGAAAAAACGCATACGCCCTTTTTGGCCAACCAAGCAACCTGGAAAGGCCAATCAGCGCTCCAAAGAAGTCTCGCTTCCCAGCGGGCAAAAGGGCCATGCGGAAAAAAGTGTCCAAACCAGAAATGCAGGACCGGCCATGGAGAAATGGGAGCCTTGCTACGCTGATGGGTGGGATGTAAATTGCCAACAGCCACTCCGGAGAAGTGTACGGTGTGTTCTGAAACATCTAAAAAACACAGCTTGGAGAGCATAGGGCACTTCCACTCATGGCCGTATAAATTGGGAAAACTAAAAATCAGCAAGACACAGGCACCCCAAAGTTTAGGGCTGCTCTGTGGACAAGAACCCCCACTTCATTACACCTTAAATATCCTAGGAAAGAGAAAAATGGATAAAGAAGTTGTGGTCCTCATGTACAATGGAATATCACTCAGCCATGAAATCCACGTCATAAGGCTAGTAGCAGCACGATGAGTGGATTTAGGTACGACGATTCTAAGTGAAATAAGTCACACAGAAAAAGACACTTATCCTAAGATATCACTTCTAGAGGGAATGTAAAAACCGCTACACTTGAACTGAATTGCAAAACAGAACAGAGTCCCACGTTTAGGAAACACACTATGGCTGCTGAACGGGAAAGGTGAGGTGGGGTGATGCATAAAACAAGGGTTTCAAATTAGCTCCGATACCGTTCCATAAACCCAATATGTAAGAGACAAGACCTATTCCTTTTTCAGTGAACTGGACTCAACACCCCCTATTCACCGCACAAGAATATATCTGACTAGGAAGAATCTTCAAACCTATGTATTGATATCTCTCTGTAAGTGAGTCAAGGGGGTGTAAAGCGGCATAAACAGAGCCGTGAAAAGCAGCTAAACCCCATTATAAAAATAAATTACTTTTCAAAACCCGTGAAACAAAGACAGTGAAAGAGAGAGAAATTCTTACAAAATTCGTTCAGGGGCTGTGATGCAACCTGGATTGACCATATCTAGACCCACAGCTGATTGAGACATAAGGGTGGACACTCTTGGGGCTGAGAGGTTCGGTGAGGTTGGGTGAGCCAACGCAGACCCTTTCAAGTAATACTGCATGGTACCCATCCCATGGGTCCCAAATCTCCAGGTTCAAGGGCATCTTCCTACGTCGAAAACAGGCATGAGAAACCCAGAAGATGGTACACGGTGTGATCGGGAAAGGTTTCTAAAACGCACCTCATTTCTCATCTCCTTTGCTCGGGTTCGCCATTCCAGCCGATTTACTAGCCATCTCCCTCCTTGGAGAATCAGCACCTTTAACCTCCTGTTCCGTACAGGTTGCAATTTGTCCTGAGGATGAACGGGAAGAGGGGGAACCAATGAGAGACTAGCTCTAGGTGTTGGGACAGGCACAGGTCACTCTATTTTCCCATCAGGAAGAAGAATTAAGCACAAGCTCAGCCTGCCCCCCAGAACCAGAAGAGGGCCTGAAGCAATCCTGCGCTTTTGCGGCCAGCTCCCAAAAAAGCGAGTTGAAAAATGGAGCTCAGGGGCACTGCAATTCACAAACCTGCAGAGTTTTAAATGATACCTCTCGTCCACAAATATATTAAGGGAAGGCAACGAAGAGGCTTTGAAAGCAAGGCAGAATTGCAGGAAACAGATTTCAGGAGGTAGATTCGAATCGCCTTGAAAGCACATGAAAAGCGGCAAAACGTGGACAATGATGCCCTTGGCCAAAAAGGGCGTATGCGTTTTTTCCTGAATATATTCAGGAAAAAACGCATACGCCCTTTTTGGCCAACCAAGCAACCTGGAAAGGCCAATCAGCGCTCCAAAGAAGTCTCGCTTCCCAGCGGGCAAAAGGGCCATGCGGAAAAAAGTGTCCAAACCAGAAATGCAGGACCGGCCATGGAGAAATGGGAGCCTTGCTACGCTGATGGGTGGGATGTAAATTGCCAACAGCCACTCTGGAGAAGTGTACGGTGTGTTCTGAAACATCTAAAAAACACAGCTTGGAGAGCATAGGGCACTTCCACTCATGGGCGTATAAATTGGGAAAACTAAAAATCAGCAAGACACAGGCACCCCAAAGTTTAGGGCTGCTCTGTGGACAAGAACCCCCACTTCATTACACCTTAAATATCCTAGGAAAGAGAAAAATGGATAAAGAAGTTGTGGTCCTCATGTACAATGGAATATCACTCAGCCATGAAATCCACGTCATAAGGCTAGTAGCAGCACGATGAGTGGATTTAGGTACGACGATTCTAAGTGAAATAAGTCACACAGAAAAAGACACTTATCCTAAGATATCACTTCTAGAGGGAATGTAAAAACCGCTACACTTGAACTGAAGTGCAAAACAGAACAGAGTCCCACGTTTAGGAAACACACTATGGCTGCTGAACGGGAAAGGTGAGGTGGGGTGATGCATAAAACAAGGGTTTCAAATTAGCTCCGATACCGTTCCATAAACCCAATATGTAAGAGACAAGACCTATTCCTTTTTCAGTGAACTGGACTCAACACCCCCTATTCACCGCACAAGAATATATCTGACTAGTAAGAATCTTCAAACCTATGTATTGATATCTCTCTGTAAGTGAGTCAAGGGGGTGTAAAGCGGCATAAACACAGCCGTGAAAAGCAGCTAAACCCCATTATAAAAATAAATTACTTTTCAAAACCCGTGAAACAAAGACAGTGAAAGAGAGAGAAATTCTTACAAAATTCGTTCAGGGGCTGTGATGCAACCTGGATTGACCATATCTAGACCCACAGCTGATTGAGACATAAGGGTGGACACTCTTGGGGCTGAGAGGTTCGGTGAGGTTGGGTGAGCCAACGCAGACCCTTTCAAGTAATACTGCATGGTACCCATCCCATGGGTCCCAAATCTCCAGGTTCAAGGGCATCTTCCTACGTCGAAAACAGGCATGAGAAACCCAGAAGATGGTACACCGTGTGATCGGGAAAGGTTTCTAAAACGCACCTCATTTCTCATCTCCTTTGCTCGGGTTCGCCATTCCAGCCGATTTACTAGCCATCTCCCTCCTTGGAGAATCAGCACCTTTAACCTCCTGTTCCGTACAGGTTGCAATTTGTCCTGAGGATGAAGGGGAAGAGGGGGAACCAATGAGAGACTAGCTCTAGGTGTTGGGACAGGCACAGGTCACTCTATTTTCCCATCAGGAAGAAGAATTAAGCACAAGCTCAGCCTGCCCCCCAGAACCAGAAGAGGGCCTGAAGCAATCCTGCGCTTTTGCGGCCAGCTCCCAAAAAAGCGAGTTGAAAAATGGAGCTCAGGGGCACTGCAATTCACAAACCTGCAGAGTTTTAAATGATACCTCTCGTCCACAAATATATTAAGGGAAGGCAACGAAGAGGCTTTGAAAGCAAGGCAGAATTGCAGGAAACAGATTTCAGGAGGTAGATTCGAATCGCCTTGAAAGCACATGAAAAGCGGCAAAACGTGGACAATGATGCCCTTGGCCAAAAAGGGCGTATGCGTTTTTTCCTGAATATATTCAGGAAAAAACGCATACGCCCTTTTTGGCCAACCAAGCAACCTGGAAAGGCCAATCAGCGCTCCAAAGAAGTCTCGCTTCCCAGCGGGCAAAAGGGCCATGCGGAAAAAAGTGTCCAAACCAGAAATGCAGGACCGGCCATGGAGAAATGGGAGCCTTGCTACGCTGATGGGTGGGATGTAAATTGCCAACAGCCACTCCGGAGAAGTGTACGGTGTGTTCTGAAACATCTAAAAAACACAGCTTGGAGAGCATAGGGCACTTCCACTCATGGCCGTATAAATTGGGAAAACTAAAAATCAGCAAGACACAGGCACCCCAAAGTTTAGGGCTGCTCTGTGGACAAGAACCCCCACTTCATTACACCTTAAATATCCTAGGAAAGAGAAAAATGGATAAAGAAGTTGTGGTCCTCATGTACAATGGAATATCACTCAGCCATGAAATCCACGTCATAAGGCTAGTAGCAGCACGATGAGTGGATTTAGGTACGACGATTCTAAGTGAAATAAGTCACACAGAAAAAGACACTTATCCTAAGATATCACTTCTAGAGGGAATGTAAAAACCGCTACACTTGAACTGAATTGCAAAACAGAACAGAGTCCCACGTTTAGGAAACACACTATGGCTGCTGAACGGGAAAGGTGAGGTGGGGTGATGCATAAAACAAGGGTTTCAAATTAGCTCCGATACCGTTCCATAAACCCAATATGTAAGAGACAAGACCTATTCCTTTTTCAGTGAACTGGACTCAACACCCCCTATTCACCGCACAAGAATATATCTGACTAGGAAGAATCTTCAAACCTATGTATTGATATCTCTCTGTAAGTGAGTCAAGGGGGTGTAAAGCGGCATAAACAGAGCCGTGAAAAGCAGCTAAACCCCATTATAAAAATAAATTACTTTTCAAAACCCGTGAAACAAAGACAGTGAAAGAGAGAGAAATTCTTACAAAATTCGTTCAGGGGCTGTGATGCAACCTGGATTGACCATATCTAGACCCACAGCTGATTGAGACATAAGGGTGGACACTCTTGGGGCTGAGAGGTTCGGTGAGGTTGGGTGAGCCAACGCAGACCCTTTCAAGTAATACTGCATGGTACCCATCCCATGGGTCCCAAATCTCCAGGTTCAAGGGCATCTTCCTACGTCGAAAACAGGCATGAGAAACCCAGAAGATGGTACACGGTGTGATCGGGAAAGGTTTCTAAAACGCACCTCATTTCTCATCTCCTTTGCTCGGGTTCGCCATTCCAGCCGATTTACTAGCCATCTCCCTCCTTGGAGAATCAGCACCTTTAACCTCCTGTTCCGTACAGGTTGCAATTTGTCCTGAGGATGAACGGGAAGAGGGGGAACCAATGAGAGACTAGCTCTAGGTGTTGGGACAGGCACAGGTCACTCTATTTTCCCATCAGGAAGAAGAATTAAGCACAAGCTCAGCCTGCCCCCCAGAACCAGAAGAGGGCCTGAAGCAATCCTGCGCTTTTGCGGCCAGCTCCCAAAAAAGCGAGTTGAAAAATGGAGCTCAGGGGCACTGCAATTCACAAACCTGCAGAGTTTTAAATGATACCTCTCGTCCACAAATATATTAAGGGAAGGCAACGAAGAGGCTTTGAAAGCAAGGCAGAATTGCAGGAAACAGATTTCAGGAGGTAGATTCGAATCGCCTTGAAAGCACATGAAAAGCGGCAAAACGTGGACAATGATGCCCTTGGCCAAAAAGGGCGTATGCGTTTTTTCCTGAATATATTCAGGAAAAAACGCATACGCCCTTTTTGGCCAACCAAGCAACCTGGAAAGGCCAATCAGCGCTCCAAAGAAGTCTCGCTTCCCAGCGGGCAAAAGGGCCATGCGGAAAAAAGTGTCCAAACCAGAAATGCAGGACCGGCCATGGAGAAATGGGAGCCTTGCTACGCTGATGGGTGGGATGTAAATTGCCAACAGCCACTCTGGAGAAGTGTACGGTGTGTTCTGAAACATCTAAAAAACACAGCTTGGAGAGCATAGGGCACTTCCACTCATGGGCGTATAAATTGGGAAAACTAAAAATCAGCAAGACACAGGCACCCCAAAGTTTAGGGCTGCTCTGTGGACAAGAACCCCCACTTCATTACACCTTAAATATCCTAGGAAAGAGAAAAATGGATAAAGAAGTTGTGGTCCTCATGTACAATGGAATATCACTCAGCCATGAAATCCACGTCATAAGGCTAGTAGCAGCACGATGAGTGGATTTAGGTACGACGATTCTAAGTGAAATAAGTCACACAGAAAAAGACACTTATCCTAAGATATCACTTCTAGAGGGAATGTAAAAACCGCTACACTTGAACTGAATTGCAAAACAGAACAGAGTCCCACGTTTAGGAAACACACTACGGCTGCTGAACGGGAAAGGTGAGGTGGGGTGATGCATAAAACAAGGGTTTCAAATTAGCTCCGATACCGTTCCATAAACCCAATATGTAAGAGACAAGACCTATTCCTTTTTCAGTGAACTGGACTCAACACCCCCTATTCACCGCACAAGAATATATCTGACTAGTAAGAATCTTCAAACCTATGTATTGATATCTCTCTGTAAGTGAGTCAAGGGGGTGTAAAGCGGCATAAACACAGCCGTGAAAAGCAGCTAAACCCCATTATAAAAATAAATTACTTTTCAAAACCCGTGAAACAAAGACAGTGAAAGAGAGAGAAATTCTTACAAAATTCGTTCAGGGGCTGTGATGCAACCTGGATTGACCATATCTAGACCCACAGCTGATTGAGACATAAGGGTGGACACTCTTGGGGCTGAGAGGTTCGGTGAGGTTGGGTGAGCCAACGCAGACCCTTTCAAGTAATACTGCATGGTACCCATCCCATGGGTCCCAAATCTCCAGGTTCAAGGGCATCTTCCTACGTCGAAAACAGGCATGAGAAACCCAGAAGATGGTACACCGTGTGATCGGGAAAGGTTTCTAAAACGCACCTCATTTCTCATCTCCTTTGCTCGGGTTCGCCATTCCAGCCGATTTACTAGCCATCTCCCTCCTTGGAGAATCAGCACCTTTAACCTCCTGTTCCGTACAGGTTGCAATTTGTCCTGAGGATGAACGGGAAGAGGGGGAACCAATGAGAGACTAGCTCTAGGTGTTGGGACAGGCACAGGTCACTCTATTTTCCCATCAGGAAGAAGAATTAAGCACAAGCTCAGCCTGCCCCCCAGAACCAGAAGAGGGCCTGAAGCAATCCTGCGCTTTTGCGGCCAGCTCCCAAAAAAGCGAGTTGAAAAATGGAGCTCAGGGGCACTGCAATTCACAAACCTGCAGAGTTTTAAATGATACCTCTCGTCCACAAATATATTAAGGGAAGGCAACGAAGAGGCTTTGAAAGCAAGGCAGAATTGCAGGAAACAGATTTCAGGAGGTAGATTCGAATCGCCTTGAAAGCACATGAAAAGCGGCAAAACGTGGACAATGATGCCCTTGGCCAAAAAGGGCGTATGCGTTTTTTCCTGAATATATTCAGGAAAAAACGCATACGCCCTTTTTGGCCAACCAAGCAACCTGGAAAGGCCAATCAGCGCTCCAAAGAAGTCTCGCTTCCCAGCGGGCAAAAGGGCCATGCGGAAAAAAGTGTCCAAACCAGAAATGCAGGACCGGCCATGGAGAAATGGGAGCCTTGCTACGCTGATGGGTGGGATGTAAATTGCCAACAGCCACTCTGGAGAAGTGTACGGTGTGTTCTGAAACATCTAAAAAACACAGCTTGGAGAGCATAGGGCACTTCCACTCATGGCCGTATAAATTGGGAAAACTAAAAATCAGCAAGACACAGGCACCCCAAAGTTTAGGGCTGCTCTGTGGACAAGAACCCCCACTTCATTACACCTTAAATATCCTAGGAAAGAGAAAAATGGATAAAGAAGTTGTGGTCCTCATGTACAATGGAATATCACTCAGCCATGAAATCCACGTCATAAGGCTAGTAGCAGCACGATGAGTGGATTTAGGTACGACGATTCTAAGTGAAATAAGTCACACAGAAAAAGACACTTATCCTAAGATATCACTTCTAGAGGGAATGTAAAAACCGCTACACTTGAACTGAATTGCAAAACAGAACAGAGTCCCACGTTTAGGAAACACACTATGGCTGCTGAACGGGAAAGGTGAGGTGGGGTGATGCATAAAACAAGGGTTTCAAATTAGCTCCGATACCGTTCCATAAACCCAATATGTAAGAGACAAGACCTATTCCTTTTTCAGTGAACTGGACTCAACACCCCCTATTCACCGCACAAGAATATATCTGACTAGTAAGAATCTTCAAACCTATGTATTGATATCTCTCTGTAAGTGAGTCAAGGGGGTGTAAAGCGGCATAAACACAGCCGTGAAAAGCAGCTAAACCCCATTATAAAAATAAATTACTTTTCAAAACCCGTGAAACAAAGACAGTGAAAGAGAGAGAAATTCTTACAAAATTCGTTCAGGGGCTGTGATGCAACCTGGATTGACCATATCTAGACCCACAGCTGATTGAGACATAAGGGTGGACACTCTTGGGGCTGAGAGGTTCGGTGAGGTTGGGTGAGCCAACGCAGACCCTTTCAAGTAATACTGCATGGAACCCATCCCATGGGTCCCAAATCTCCAGGTTCAAGGGCATCTTCCTACGTCGAAAACAGGCATGAGAAACCCAGAAGATGGTACACCGTGTGATCGGGAAAGGTTTCTAAAACGCACCTCATTTCTCATCTCCTTTGCTCGGGTTCGCCATTCCAGCCGATTTACTAGCCATCTCCCTCCTTGGAGAATCAGCACCTTTAACCTCCTGTTCCGTACAGGTTGCAATTTGTCCTGAGGATGAACGGGAAGAGGGGGAACCAATGAGAGACTAGCTCTAGGTGTTGGGACAGGCACAGGTCACTCTATTTTCCCATCAGGAAGAAGAATTAAGCACAAGCTCAGCCTGCCCCCCAGAACCAGAAGAGGGCCTGAAGCAATCCTGCGCTTTTGCGGCCAGCTCCCAAAAAAGCGAGTTGAAAAATGGAGCTCAGGGGCACTGCAATTCACAAACCTGCAGAGTTTTAAATGATACCTCTCGTCCACAAATATATTAAGGGAAGGCAACGAAGAGGCTTTGAAAGCAAGGCAGAATTGCAGGAAACAGATTTCAGGAGGTAGATTCGAATCGCCTTGAAAGCACATGAAAAGCGGCAAAACGTGGACAATGATGCCCTTGGCCAAAAAGGGCGTATGCGTTTTTTCCTGAATATATTCAGGAAAAAACGCATACGCCCTTTTTGGCCAACCAAGCAACCTGGAAAGGCCAATCAGCGCTCCAAAGAAGTCTCGCTTCCCAGCGGGCAAAAGGGCCATGCGGAAAAAAGTGTCCAAACCAGAAATGCAGGACCGGCCATGGAGAAATGGGAGCCTTGCTACGCTGATGGGTGGGATGTAAATTGCCAACAGCCACTCTGGAGAAGTGTACGGTGTGTTCTGAAACATCTAAAAAACACAGCTTGGAGAGCATAGGGCACTTCCACTCATGGCCGTATAAATTGGGAAAACTAAAAATCAGCAAGACACAGGCACCCCAAAGTTTAGGGCTGCTCTGTGGACAAGAACCCCCACTTCATTACACCTTAAATATCCTAGGAAAGAGAAAAATGGATAAAGAAGTTGTGGTCCTCATGTACAATGGAATATCACTCAGCCATGAAATCCACGTCATAAGGCTAGTAGCAGCACGATGAGTGGATTTAGGTACGACGATTCTAAGTGAAATAAGTCACACAGAAAAAGACACTTATCCTAAGATATCACTTCTAGAGGGAATGTAAAAACCGCTACACTTGAACTGAATTGCAACACAGAACAGAGTCCCACGTTTAGGAAACACACTATGGCTGCTGAACGGGAAAGGTGAGGTGGGGTGATGCATAAAACAAGGGTTTCAAATTAGCTCCGATACCGTTCCATAAACCCAATATGTAAGAGACAAGACCTATTCCTTTTTCAGTGAACTGGACTCAACACCCCCTATTCACCGCACAAGAATATATCTGACTAGTAAGAATCTTCAAACCTATGTATTGATATCTCTCTGTAAGTGAGTCAAGGGGGTGTAAAGCGGCATAAACACAGCCGTGAAAAGCAGCTAAACCCCATTATAAAAATAAATTACTTTTCAAAACCCGTGAAACAAAGACAGTGAAAGAGAGAGAAATTCTTACAAAATTCGTTCAGGGGCTGTGATGCAACCTGGATTGACCATATCTAGACCCACAGCTGATTGAGACATAAGGGTGGACACTCTTGGGGCTGAGAGGTTCGGTGAGGTTGGGTGAGCCAACGCAGACCCTTTCAAGTAATACTGCATGGTACCCATCCCATGGGTCCCAAATCTCCAGGTTCAAGGGCATCTTCCTACGTCGAAAACAGGCATGAGAAACCCAGAAGATGGTACACCGTGTGATCGGGAAAGGTTTCTAAAACGCACCTCATTTCTCATCTCCTTTGCTCGGGTTCGCCATTCCAGCCGATTTACTAGCCATCTCCCTCCTTGGAGAATCAGCACCTTTAACCTCCTGTTCCGTACAGGTTGCAATTTGTCCTGAGGATGAACGGGAAGAGGGGGAACCAATGAGAGACTAGCTCTAGGTGTTGGGACAGGCACAGGTCACTCTATTTTCCCATCAGGAAGAAGAATTAAGCACAAGCTCAGCCTGCCCCCCAGAACCAGAAGAGGGCCTGAAGCAATCCTGCGCTTTTGCGGCCAGCTCCCAAAAAAGCGAGTTGAAAAATGGAGCTCAGGGGCACTGCAATTCACAAACCTGCAGAGTTTTAAATGATACCTCTCGTCCACAAATATATTAAGGGAAGGCAACGAAGAGGCTTTGAAAGCAAGGCAGAATTGCAGGAAACAGATTTCAGGAGGTAGATTCGAATCGCCTTGAAAGCACATGAAAAGCGGCAAAACGTGGACAATGATGCCCTTGGCCAAAAAGGGCGTATGCGTTTTTTCCTGAATATATTCAGGAAAAAACGCATACGCCCTTTTTGGCCAACCAAGCAACCTGGAAAGGCCAATCAGCGCTCCAAAGAAGTCTCGCTTCCCAGCGGGCAAAAGGGCCATGCGGAAAAAAGTGTCCAAACCAGAAATGCAGGACCGGCCATGGAGAAATGGGAGCCTTGCTACGCTGATGGGTGGGATGTAAATTGCCAACAGCCACTCCGGAGAAGTGTACGGTGTGTTCTGAAACATCTAAAAAACACAGCTTGGAGAGCATAGGGCACTTCCACTCATGGGCGTATAAATTGGGAAAACTAAAAATCAGCAAGACACAGGCACCCCAAAGTTTAGGGCTGCTCTGTGGACAAGAACCCCCACTTCATTACACCTTAAATATCCTAGGAAAGAGAAAAATGGATAAAGAAGTTGTGGTCCTCATGTACAATGGAATATCACTCAGCCATGAAATCCACGTCATAAGGCTAGTAGCAGCACGATGAGTGGATTTAGGTACGACGATTCTAAGTGAAATAAGTCACACAGAAA
Organism: Balaenoptera acutorostrata; assembly: GCF_949987535.1. Taxonomy (NCBI): domain Eukaryota; kingdom Metazoa; phylum Chordata; class Mammalia; order Artiodactyla; family Balaenopteridae; genus Balaenoptera; species Balaenoptera acutorostrata. Next base: position 106,017 of record NW_026646829.1, on the reverse strand, counting down.
AAGACACTTATCCTAAGATATCACTTCTAGAGGGAATGTAAAAACCGCTACACTTGAACTGAATTGCAAAACAGAACAGAGTCCCACGTTTAGGAAACACACTATGGCTGCTGAACGGGAAAGGTGAGGTGGGGTGATGCATAAAACAAGGGTTTCAAATTAGCTCCGATACCGTTCCATAAACCCAATATGTAAGAGACAAGACCTATTCCTTTTTCAGTGAACTGGACTCAACACCCCCTATTCACCGCACAAGAATATATCTGACTAGGAAGAATCTTCAAACCTATGTATTGATATCTCTCTGTAAGTGAGTCAAGGGGGTGTAAAGCGGCATAAACACAGCCGTGAAAAGCAGCTAAACCCCATTATAAAAATAAATTACTTTTCAAAACCCGTGAAACAAAGACAGTGAAAGAGAGAGAAATTCTTACAAAATTCGTTCAGGGGCTGTGATGCAACCTGGATTGACCATATCTAGACCCACAGCTGATTGAGACATAAGGGTGGACACTCTTGGGGCTGAGAGGTTCGGTGAGGTTGGGTGAGCCAACGCAGACCCTTTCAAGTAATACTGCATGGTACCCATCCCATGGGTCCCAAATCTCCAGGTTCAAGGGCATCTTCCTACGTCGAAAACAGGCATGAGAAACCCAGAAGATGGTACACGGTGTGATCGGGAAAGGTTTCTAAAACGCACCTCATTTCTCATCTCCTTTGCTCGGGTTCGCCATTCCAGCCGATTTACTAGCCATCTCCCTCCTTGGAGAATCAGCACCTTTAACCTCCTGTTCCGTACAGGTTGCAATTTGTCCTGAGGATGAACGGGAAGAGGGGGAACCAATGAGAGACTAGCTCTAGGTGTTGGGACAGGCACAGGTCACTCTATTTTCCCATCAGGAAGAAGAATTAAGCACAAGCTCAGCCTGCCCCCCAGAACCAGAAGAGGGCCTGAAGCAATCCTGCGCTTTTGCGGCCAGCTCCCAAAAAAGCGAGTTGAAAAATGGAGCTCAGGGGCACTGCAATTCACAAACCTGCAGAGTTTTAAATGATACCTCTCGTCCACAAATATATTAAGGGAAGGCAACGAAGAGGCTTTGAAAGCAAGGCAGAATTGCAGGAAACAGATTTCAGGAGGTAGATTCGAATCGCCTTGAAAGCACATGAAAAGCGGCAAAACGTGGACAATGATGCCCTTGGCCAAAAAGGGCGTATGCGTTTTTTCCTGAATATATTCAGGAAAAAACGCATACGCCCTTTTTGGCCAACCAAGCAACCTGGAAAGGCCAATCAGCGCTCCAAAGAAGTCTCGCTTCCCAGCGGGCAAAAGGGCCATGCGGAAAAAAGTGTCCAAACCAGAAATGCAGGACCGGCCATGGAGAAATGGGAGCCTTGCTACGCTGATGGGTGGGATGTAAATTGCCAACAGCCACTCTGGAGAAGTGTACGGTGTGTTCTGAAACATCTAAAAAACACAGCTTGGAGAGCATAGGGCACTTCCACTCATGGGCTTATAAATTGGGAAAACTAAAAATCAGCAAGACACAGGCACCCCAAAGTTTAGGGCTGCTCTGTGGACAAGAACCCCCACTTCATTACACCTTAAATATCCTAGGAAAGAGAAAAATGGATAAAGAAGTTGTGGTCCTCATGTACAATGGAATATCACTCAGCCATGAAATCCACGTCATAAGGCTAGTAGCAGCACGATGAGTGGATTTAGGTACGACGATTCTAAGTGAAATAAGTCACACAGAAAAAGACACTTATCCTAAGATATCACTTCTAGAGGGAATGTAAAAACCGCTACACTTGAACTGAATTGCAAAACAGAACAGAGTCCCACGTTTAGGAAACACACTACGGCTGCTGAACGGGAAAGGTGAGGTGGGGTGATGCATAAAACAAGGGTTTCAAATTAGCTCCGATACCGTTCCATAAACCCAATATGTAAGAGACAAGACCTATTCCTTTTTCAGTGAACTGGACTCAACACCCCCTATTCACCGCACAAGAATATATCTGACTAGTAAGAATCTTCAAACCTATGTATTGATATCTCTCTGTAAGTGAGTCAAGGGGGTGTAAAGCGGCATAAACACAGCCGTGAAAAGCAGCTAAACCCCATTATAAAAATAAATTACTTTTCAAAACCCGTGAAACAAAGACAGTGAAAGAGAGAGAAATTCTTACAAAATTCGTTCAGGGGCTGTGATGCAACCTGGATTGACCATATCTAGACCCACAGCTGATTGAGACATAAGGGTGGACACTCTTGGGGCTGAGAGGTTCGGTGAGGTTGGGTGAGCCAACGCAGACCCTTTCAAGTAATACTGCATGGTACCCATCCCATGGGTCCCAAATCTCCAGGTTCAAGGGCATCTTCCTACGTCGAAAACAGGCATGAGAAACCCAGAAGATGGTACACCGTGTGATCGGGAAAGGTTTCTAAAACGCACCTCATTTCTCATCTCCTTTGCTCGGGTTCGCCATTCCAGCCGATTTACTAGCCATCTCCCTCCTTGGAGAATCAGCACCTTTAACCTCCTGTTCCGTACAGGTTGCAATTTGTCCTGAGGATGAACGGGAAGAGGGGGAACCAATGAGAGACTAGCTCTAGGTGTTGGGACAGGCACAGGTCACTCTATTTTCCCATCAGGAAGAAGAATTAAGCACAAGCTCAGCCTGCCCCCCAGAACCAGAAGAGGGCCTGAAGCAATCCTGCGCTTTTGCGGCCAGCTCCCAAAAAAGCGAGTTGAAAAATGGAGCTCAGGGGCACTGCAATTCACAAACCTGCAGAGTTTTAAATGATACCTCTCGTCCACAAATATATTAAGGGAAGGCAACGAAGAGGCTTTGAAAGCAAGGCAGAATTGCAGGAAACAGATTTCAGGAGGTAGATTCGAATCGCCTTGAAAGCACATGAAAAGCGGCAAAACGTGGACAATGATGCCCTTGGCCAAAAAGGGCGTATGCGTTTTTTCCTGAATATATTCAGGAAAAAACGCATACGCCCTTTTTGGCCAACCAAGCAACCTGGAAAGGCCAATCAGCGCTCCAAAGAAGTCTCGCTTCCCAGCGGGCAAAAGGGCCATGCGGTTAAAAGTGTCCAAACCAGAAATGCAGGACCGGCCATGGAGAAATGGGAGCCTTGCTACGCTGATGGGTGGGATGTAAATTGCCAACAGCCAGTCTGGAGAAGTGTACGGTGTGTTCTGAAACATCTAAAAAACACAGCTTGGAGAGCATAGGGCACTTCCACTCATGGGCGTATAAATTGGGAAAACTAAAAATCAGCAAGACACAGGCACCCCAAAGTTTAGGGCTGCTCTGTGGACAAGAACCCCCACTTCATTACACCTTAAATATCCTAGGAAAGAGAAAAATGGATAAAGAAGTTGTGGTCCTCATGTACAATGGAATATCACTCAGCCATGAAATCCACGTCATAAGGCTAGTAGCAGCACGATGAGTGGATTTAGGTACGACGATTCTAAGTGAAATAAGTCACACAGAAAAAGACACTTATCCTAAGATATCACTTCTAGAGGGAATGTAAAAACCGCTACACTTGAACTGAATTGCAAAACAGAACAGAGTCCCACGTTTAGGAAACACACTATGGCTGCTGAACGGGAAAGGTGAGGTGGGGTGATGCATAAAACAAGGGTTTCAAATTAGCTCCGATACCGTTCCATAAACCCAATATGTAAGAGACAAGACCTATTCCTTTTTCAGTGAACTGGACTCAACACCCCCTATTCACCGCACAAGAATATATCTGACTAGTAAGAATCTTCAAACCTATGTATTGATATCTCTCTGTAAGTGAGTCAAGGGGGTGTAAAGCGGCATAAACACAGCCGTGAAAAGCAGCTAAACCCCATTATAAAAATAAATTACTTTTCAAAACCCGTGAAACAAAGACAGTGAAAGAGAGAGAAATTCTTACAAAATTCGTTCAGGGGCTGTGATGCAACCTGGATTGACCATATCTAGACCCACAGCTGATTGAGACATAAGGGTGGACACTCTTGGGGCTGAGAGGTTCGGTGAGGTTGGGTGAGCCAACGCAGACCCTTTCAAGTAATACTGCATGGAACCCATCCCATGGGTCCCAAATCTCCAGGTTCAAGGGCATCTTCCTACGTCGAAAACAGGCATGAGAAACCCAGAAGATGGTACACCGTGTGATCGGGAAAGGTTTCTAAAACGCACCTCATTTCTCATCTCCTTTGCTCGGGTTCGCCATTCCAGCCGATTTACTAGCCATCTCCCTCCTTGGAGAATCAGCACCTTTAACCTCCTGTTCCGTACAGGTTGCAATTTGTCCTGAGGATGAACGGGAAGAGGGGGAACCAATGAGAGACTAGCTCTAGGTGTTGGGACAGGCACAGGTCACTCTATTTTCCCATCAGGAAGAAGAATTAAGCACAAGCTCAGCCTGCCCCCCAGAACCAGAAGAGGGCCTGAAGCAATCCTGCGCTTTTGCGGCCAGCTCCCAAAAAAGCGAGTTGAAAAATGGAGCTCAGGGGCACTGCAATTCACAAACCTGCAGAGTTTTAAATGATACCTCTCGTCCACAAATATATTAAGGGAAGGCAACGAAGAGGCTTTGAAAGCAAGGCAGAATTGCAGGAAACAGATTTCAGGAGGTAGATTCGAATCGCCTTGAAAGCACATGAAAAGCGGCAAAACGTGGACAATGATGCCCTTTTTGGCCAACCAAGCAACCTGGAAAGGCCAATCAGCGCTCCAAAGAAGTCTCGCTTCCCAGCGGGCAAAAGGGCCATGCGGTTAAAAGTGTCCAAACCAGAAATGCAGGACCGGCCATGGAGAAATGGGAGCCTTGCTACGCTGATGGGTGGGATGTAAATTGCCAACAGCCACTCTGGAGAAGTGTACGGTGTGTTCTGAAACATCTAAAAAACACAGCTTGGAGAGCATAGGGCACTTCCACTCATGGGCGTATAAATTGGGAAAACTAAAAATCAGCAAGACACAGGCACCCCAAAGTTTAGGGCTGCTCTGTGGACAAGAACCCCCACTTCATTACACCTTAAATATCCTAGGAAAGAGAAAAATGGATAAAGAAATTGTGGTCCTCATGTACAATGGAATATCACTCAGCCATGAAATCCACGTCATAAGGCTAGTAGCAGCACGATGAGTGGATTTAGGTACGACGATTCTAAGTGAAATAAGTCACACAGAAAAAGACACTTATCCTAAGATATCACTTCTAGAGGGAATGTAAAAACCGCTACACTTGAACTGAATTGCAAAACAGAACAGAGTCCCACGTTTAGGAAACACACTATGGCTGCTGAACGGGAAAGGTGAGGTGGGGTGATGCATAAAACAAGGGTTTCAAATTAGCTCCGATACCGTTCCATAAACCCAATATGTAAGAGACAAGACCTATTCCTTTTTCAGTGAACTGGACTCAACACCCCCTATTCACCGCACAAGAATATATCTGACTAGGAAGAATCTTCAAACCTATGTATTGATATCTCTCTGTAAGTGAGTCAAGGGGGTGTAAAGCGGCATAAACACAGCCGTGAAAAGCAGCTAAACCCCATTATAAAAATAAATTACTTTTCAAAACCCGTGAAACAAAGACAGTGAAAGAGAGAGAAATTCTTACAAAATTCGTTCAGGGGCTGTGATGCAACCTGGATTGACCATATCTAGACCCACAGCTGATTGAGACATAAGGGTGGACACTCTTGGGGCTGAGAGGTTCGGTGAGGTTGGGTGAGCCAACGCAGACCCTTTCAAGTAATACTGCATGGTACCCATCCCATGGGTCCCAAATCTCCAGGTTCAAGGGCATCTTCCTACGTCGAAAACAGGCATGAGAAACCCAGAAGATGGTACACGGTGTGATCGGGAAAGGTTTCTAAAACGCACCTCATTTCTCATCTCCTTTGCTCGGGTTCGCCATTCCAGCCGATTTACTAGCCATCTCCCTCCTTGGAGAATCAGCACCTTTAACCTCCTGTTCCGTACAGGTTGCAATTTGTCCTGAGGATGAACGGGAAGAGGGGGAACCAATGAGAGACTAGCTCTAGGTGTTGGGACAGGCACAGGTCACTCTATTTTCCCATCAGGAAGAAGAATTAAGCACAAGCTCAGCCTGCCCCCCAGAATCAGAAGAGGGCCTGAAGCAATCCTGCGCTTTTGCGGCCAGCTCCCAAAAAAGCGAGTTGAAAAATGGAGCTCAGGGGCACTGCAATTCACAAACCTGCAGAGTTTTAAATGATACCTCTCGTCCACAAATATATTAAGGGAAGGCAACGAAGAGGCTTTGAAAGCAAGGCAGAATTGCAGGAAACAGATTTCAGGAGGTAGATTCGAATCGCCTTGAAAGCACATGAAAAGCGGCAAAACGTGGACAATGATGCCCTTGGCCAAAAAGGGCGTATGCGTTTTTTCCTGAATATATTCAGGAAAAAACGCATACGCCCTTTTTGGCCAACCAAGCAACCTGGAAAGGCCAATCAGCGCTCCAAAGAAGTCTCGCTTCCCAGCGGGCAAAAGGGCCATGCGGAAAAAAGTGTCCAAACCAGAAATGCAGGACCGGCCATGGAGAAATGGGAGCCTTGCTACGCTGATGGGTGGGATGTAAATTGCCAACAGCCACTCTGGAGAAGTGTACGGTGTGTTCTGAAACATCTAAAAAACACAGCTTGGAGAGCATAGGGCACTTCCACTCATGGCCGTATAAATTGGGAAAACTAAAAATCAGCAAGACACAGGCACCCCAAAGTTTAGGGCTGCTCTGTGGACAAGAACCCCCACTTCATTACACCTTAAATATCCTAGGAAAGAGAAAAATGGATAAAGAAGTTGTGGTCCTCATGTACAATGGAATATCACTCAGCCATGAAATCCACGTCATAAGGCTAGTAGCAGCACGATGAGTGGATTTAGGTACGACGATTCTAAGTGAAATAAGTCACACAGAAAAAGACACTTATCCTAAGATATCACTTCTAGAGGGAATGTAAAAACCGCTACACTTGAACTGAATTGCAACACAGAACAGAGTCCCACGTTTAGGAAACACACTATGGCTGCTGAACGGGAAAGGTGAGGTGGGGTGATGCATAAAACAAGGGTTTCAAATTAGCTCCGATACCGTTCCATAAACCCAATATGTAAGAGACAAGACCTATTCCTTTTTCAGTGAACTGGACTCAACACCCCCTATTCACCGCACAAGAATATATCTGACTAGTAAGAATCTTCAAACCTATGTATTGATATCTCTCTGTAAGTGAGTCAAGGGGGTGTAAAGCGGCATAAACACAGCCGTGAAAAGCAGCTAAACCCCATTATAAAAATAAATTACTTTTCAAAACCCGTGAAACAAAGACAGTGAAAGAGAGAGAAATTCTTACAAAATTCGTTCAGGGGCTGTGATGCAACCTGGATTGACCATATCTAGACCCACAGCTGATTGAGACATAAGGGTGGACACTCTTGGGGCTGAGAGGTTCGGTGAGGTTGGGTGAGCCAACGCAGACCCTTTCAAGTAATACTGCATGGTACCCATCCCATGGGTCCCAAATCTCCAGGTTCAAGGGCATCTTCCTACGTCGAAAACAGGCATGAGAAACCCAGAAGATGGTACACCGTGTGATCGGGAAAGGTTTCTAAAACGCACCTCATTTCTCATCTCCTTTGCTCGGGTTCGCCATTCCAGCCGATTTACTAGCCATCTCCCTCCTTGGAGAATCAGCACCTTTAACCTCCTGTTCCGTACAGGTTGCAATTTGTCCTGAGGATGAACGGGAAGAGGGGGAACCAATGAGAGACTAGCTCTAGGTGTTGGGACAGGCACAGGTCACTCTATTTTCCCATCAGGAAGAAGAATTAAGCACAAGCTCAGCCTGCCCCCCAGAACCAGAAGAGGGCCTGAAGCAATCCTGCGCTTTTGCGGCCAGCTCCCAAAAAAGCGAGTTGAAAAATGGAGCTCAGGGGCACTGCAATTCACAAACCTGCAGAGTTTTAAATGATACCTCTCGTCCACAAATATATTAAGGGAAGGCAACGAAGAGGCTTTGAAAGCAAGGCAGAATTGCAGGAAACAGATTTCAGGAGGTAGATTCGAATCGCCTTGAAAGCACATGAAAAGCGGCAAAACGTGGACAATGATGCCCTTGGCCAAAAAGGGCGTATGCGTTTTTTCCTGAATATATTCAGGAAAAAACGCATACGCCCTTTTTGGCCAACCAAGCAACCTGGAAAGGCCAATCAGCGCTCCAAAGAAGTCTCGCTTCCCAGCGGGCAAAAGGGCCATGCGGAAAAAAGTGTCCAAACCAGAAATGCAGGACCGGCCATGGAGAAATGGGAGCCTTGCTACGCTGATGGGTGGGATGTAAATTGCCAACAGCCACTCCGGAGAAGTGTACGGTGTGTTCTGAAACATCTAAAAAACACAGCTTGGAGAGCATAGGGCACTTCCACTCATGGCCGTATAAATTGGGAAAACTAAAAATCAGCAAGACACAGGCACCCCAAAGTTTAGGGCTGCTCTGTGGACAAGAACCCCCACTTCATTACACCTTAAATATCCTAGGAAAGAGAAAAATGGATAAAGAAGTTGTGGTCCTCATGTACAATGGAATATCACTCAGCCATGAAATCAACGTCATAAGGCTAGTAGCAGCACGATGAGTGGATTTAGGTACGACGATTCTAAGTGAAATAAGTCACACAGAAAAAGACACTTATCATAAGATATCACTTCTAGAGGGAATGTAAAAACCGCTACACTTGAACTGAATTGCAAAACAGAACAGAGTCCCACGTTTAGGAAACACACTATGGCTGCTGAACGGGAAAGGTGAGGTGGGGTGATGCATAAAACAAGGGTTTCAAATTAGCTCCGATACCGTTCCATAAACCCAATATGTAAGAGACAAGACCTATTCCTTTTTCAGTGAACTGGACTCAACACCCCCTATTCACCGCACAAGAATATATCTGACTAGGAAGAATCTTCAAACCTATGTATTGATATCTCTCTGTAAGTGAGTCAAGGGGGTGTAAAGCGGCATAAACACAGCCGTGAAAAGCAGCTAAACCCCATTATAAAAATAAATTACTTTTCAAAACCCGTGAAACAAAGACAGTGAAAGAGAGAGAAATTCTTACAAAATTCGTTCAGGGGCTGTGATGCAACCTGGATTGACCATATCTAGACCCACAGCTGATTGAGACATAAGGGTGGACACTCTTGGGGCTGAGAGGTTCGGTGAGGTTGGGTGAGCCAACGCAGACCCTTTCAAGTAATACTGCATGGTACCCATCCCATGGGTCCCAAATCTCCAGGTTCAAGGGCATCTTCCTACGTCGAAAACAGGCATGAGAAACCCAGAAGATGGTACACCGTGTGATCGGGAAAGGTTTCTAAAACGCACCTCATTTCTCATCTCCTTTGCTCGGGTTCGCCATTCCAGCCGATTTACTAGCCATCTCCCTCCTTGGAGAATCAGCACCTTTAACCTCCTGTTCCGTACAGGTTGCAATTTGTCCTGAGGATGAAGGGGAAGAGGGGGAACCAATGAGAGACTAGCTCTAGGTGTTGGGACAGGCACAGGTCACTCTATTTTCCCATCAGGAAGAAGAATTAAGCACAAGCTCAGCCTGCCCCCCAGAACCAGAAGAGGGCCTGAAGCAATCCTGCGCTTTTGCGGCCAGCTCCCAAAAAAGCGAGTTGAAAAATGGAGCTCAGGGGCACTGCAATTCACAAACCTGCAGAGTTTTAAATGATACCTCTCGTCCACAAATATATTAAGGGAAGGCAACGAAGAGGCTTTGAAAGCAAGGCAGAATTGCAGGAAACAGATTTCAGGAGGTAGATTCGAATCGCCTTGAAAGCACATGAAAAGCGGCAAAACGTGGACAATGATGCCCTTGGCCAAAAAGGGCGTATGCGTTTTTTCCTGAATATATTCAGGAAAAAACGCATACGCCCTTTTTGGCCAACCAAGCAACCTGGAAAGGCCAATCAGCGCTCCAAAGAAGTCTCGCTTCCCAGCGGGCAAAAGGGCCATGCGGAAAAAAGTGTCCAAACCAGAAATGCAGGACCGGCCATGGAGAAATGGGAGCCTTGCTACGCTGATGGGTGGGATGTAAATTGCCAACAGCCACTCTGGAGAAGTGTACGGTGTGTTCTGAAACATCTAAAAAACACAGCTTGGAGAGCATAGGGCACTTCCACTCATGGCCGTATAAATTGGGAAAACTAAAAATCAGCAAGACACAGGCACCCCAAAGTTTAGGGCTGCTCTGTGGACAAGAACCCCCACTTCATTACACCTTAAATATCCTAGGAAAGAGAAAAATGGATAAAGAAGTTGTGGTCCTCATGTACAATGGAATATCACTCAGCCATGAAATCCACGTCATAAGGCTAGTAGCAGCACGATGAGTGGATTTAGGTACGACGATTCTAAGTGAAATAAGTCACACAGAAAAAGACACTTATCCTAAGATATCACTTCTAGAGGGAATGTAAAAACCGCTACACTTGAACTGAATTGCAAAACAGAACAGAGTCCCACGTTTAGGAAACACACTATGGCTGCTGAACGGGAAAGGTGAGGTGGGGTGATGCATAAAACAAGGGTTTCAAATTAGCTCCGATACCGTTCCATAAACCCAATATGTAAGAGACAAGACCTATTCCTTTTTCAGTGAACTGGACTCAACACCCCCTATTCACCGCACAAGAATATATCTGACTAGGAAGAATCTTCAAACCTATGTATTGATATCTCTCTGTAAGGGAGTCAAGGGGGTGTAAAGCGGCATAAACACAGCCGTGAAAAGCAGCTAAACCCCATTATAAAAATAAATTACTTTTCAAAACCCGTGAAACAAAGACAGTGAAAGAGAGAGAAATTCTTACAAAATTCGTTCAGGGGCTGTGATGCAACCTGGATTGACCATATCTAGACCCACAGCTGATTGAGACATAAGGGTGGACACTCTTGGGGCTGAGAGGTTCGGTGAGGTTGGGTGAGCCAACGCAGACCCTTTCAAGTAATACTGCATGGTACCCATCCCATGGGTCCCAAGTCTCCAGGTTCAAGGGCATCTTCCTACGTCGAAAACAGGCATGAGAAACCCAGAAGATGGTACACGGTGTGATCGGGAAAGGTTTCTAAAACGCACCTCATTTCTCATCTCCTTTGCTCGGGTTCGCCATTCCAGCCGATTTACTAGCCATCTCCCTCCTTGGAGAATCAGCACCTTTAACCTCCTGTTCCGTACAGGTTGCAATTTGTCCTGAGGATGAAGGGGAAGAGGGGGAACCAATGAGAGACTAGCTCTAGGTGTTGGGACAGGCACAGGTCACTCTATTTTCCCATCAGGAAGAAGAATTAAGCACAAGCTCAGCCTGCCCCCCAGAACCAGAAGAGGGCCTGAAGCAATCCTGCGCTTTTGCGGCCAGCTCCCAAAAAAGCGAGTTGAAAAATGGAGCTCAGGGGCACTGCAATTCACAAACCTGCAGAGTTTTAAATGATACCTCTCGTCCACAAATATATTAAGGGAAGGCAACGAAGAGGCTTTGAAAGCAAGGCAGAATTGCAGGAAACAGATTTCAGGAGGTAGATTCGAATCGCCTTGAAAGCACATGAAAAGCGGCAAAACGTGGACAATGATGCCCTTGGCCAAAAAGGGCGTATGCGTTTTTTCCTGAATATATTCAGGAAAAAACGCATACGCCCTTTTTGGCCAACCAAGCAACCTGGAAAGGCCAATCAGCGCTCCAAAGAAGTCTCGCTTCCCAGCGGGCAAAAGGGCCATGCGGAAAAAAGTGTCCAAACCAGAAATGCAGGACCGGCCATGGAGAAATGGGAGCCTTGCTACGCTGATGGGTGGGATGTAAATTGCCAACAGCCACTCCGGAGAAGTGTACGGTGTGTTCTGAAACATCTAAAAAACACAGCTTGGAGAGCATAGGGCACTTCCACTCATGGCCGTATAAATTGGGAAAACTAAAAATCAGCAAGACACAGGCACCCCAAAGTTTAGGGCTGCTCTGTGGACAAGAACCCCCACTTCATTACACCTTAAATATCCTAGGAAAGAGAAAAATGGATAAAGAAGTTGTGGTCCTCATGTACAATGGAATATCACTCAGCCATGAAATCCACGTCATAAGGCTAGTAGCAGCACGATGAGTGGATTTAGGTACGACGATTCTAAGTGAAATAAGTCACACAGAAAAAGACACTTATCATAAGATATCACTTCTAGAGGGAATGTAAAAACCGCTACACTTGAACTGAATTGCAAAACAGAACAGAGTCCCACGTTTAGGAAACACACTATGGCTGCTGAACGGGAAAGGTGAGGTGGGGTGATACATAAAACAAGGGTTTCAAATTAGCTCCGATACCGTTCCATAAACCCAATATGTAAGAGACAAGACCTATTCCTTTTTCAGTGAACTGGACTCAACACCCCCTATTCACCGCACAAGAATATATCTGACTAGGAAGAATCTTCAAACCTATGTATTGATATCTCTCTGTAAGTGAGTCAAGGGGGTGTAAAGCGGCATAAACACAGCCGTGAAAAGCAGCTAAACCCCATTATAAAAATAAATTACTTTTCAAAACCCGTGAAACAAAGACAGTGAAAGAGAGAGAAATTCTTACAAAATTCGTTCAGGGGCTGTGATGCAACCTGGATTGACCATATCTAGACCCACAGCTGATTGAGACATAAGGGTGGACACTCTTGGGGCTGAGAGGTTCGGTGTGGTTGGGTGAGCCAACGCAGACCCTTTCAAGTAATACTGCATGGTACCCATCCCATGGGTCCCAAATCTCCAGGTTCAAGGGCATCTTCCTACGTCGAAAACAGGCATGAGAAACCCAGAAGATGGTACACGGTGTGATCGGGAAAGGTTTCTAAAACGCACCTCATTTCTCATCTCCTTTGCTCGGGTTCGCCATTCCAGCCGATTTACTAGCCATCTCCCTCCTTGGAGAATCAGCACCTTTAACCTCCTGTTCCGTACAGGTTGCAATTTGTCCTGAGGATGAAGGGGAAGAGGGGGAACCAATGAAAGACTAGCTCTAGGTGTTGGGACAGGCACAGGTCACTCTATTTTCCCATCAGGAAGAAGAATTAAGCACAAGCTCAGCCTGCCCCCCAGAACCAGAAGAGGGCCTGAAGCAATCCTGCGCTTTTGCGGCCAGCTCCCAAAAAAGCGAGTTGAAAAATGGAGCTCAGGGGCACTGCAATTCACAAACCTGCAGAGTTTTATTTATTTATTATTTTTGGCTGTGTTGGGTCTTCAGTTCGTGCCAGGGCTTTCTCTGGTTACGGCAAGAGGGGGCCACTCTTCATCGCGGTGCGGGGACCGCTCTTCATCGCGGTGCGCGGGCCTTTCACTATCGCGGCCCCTCCCTTTTGCGGGGCACAGGCTCCAGACGCGCAGGCTCAGTAGCTGTGGCTCACGGGCCCAGCTGCTCCGTGGCACGCGGGATCTTCCCAGACCAGGGCTCGAACCCGTGTCCCCTGCATTAGCAGGCAGATTCTCAACCACTGCGCCACCAGGGAAGCCCTGCAGAGTTTTAAATGATACCTCTCGTCCACAAATATATTAAGGGAAGGCAACGAAGAGGCTTTGAAAGCAAGGCAGAATTGCAGGAAACAGATTTCAGGAGGTAGATTCGAATCGCCTTGAAAGCACATGAAAAGCGGCAAAACGTGGACAATGATGCCCTTGGCCAAAAAGGGCGTATGCGTTTTTTCCTGAATATATTCAGGAAAAAACGCATACGCCCTTTTTGGCCAACCAAGCAACCTGGAAAGGCCAATCAGCGCTCCAAAGAAGTCTCGCTTCCCAGCGGGCAAAAGGGCCATGCGGAAAAAAGTGTCCAAACCAGAAATGCAGGACCGGCCATGGAGAAATGGGAGCCTTGCTACGCTGATGGGTGGGATGTAAATTGCCAACAGCCACTCTGGAGAAGTGTACGGTGTGTTCTGAAACATCTAAAAACCACAGCTTGGAGAGCATAGGGCACTTCCACTCATGGCCGTATAAATTGGGAAAACTAAAAATCAGCAAGACACAGGCACCCCAAAGTTTAGGGCTGCTCTGTGGACAAGAACCCCCACTTCATTACACCTTAAATATCCTAGGAAAGAGAAAAATGGATAAAGAAGTTGTGGTCCTCATGTACAATGGAATATCACTCAGCCATGAAATCCACGTCATAAGGCTAGTAGCAGCACGATGAGTGGATTTAGGTACGACGATTCTAAGTGAAATAAGTCACACAGAAAAAGACACTTATCATAAGATATGACTTCTAGAGGGAATGTAAAAACCGCTACACTTGAACTGAATTGCAAAACAGAACAGAGTCCCACGTTTAGGAAACACACTATGGCTGCTGAACGGGAAAGGTGAGGTGGGGTGATGCATAAAACAAGGGTTTCAAATTAGCTCCGATACCGTTCCATAAACCCAATATGTAAGAGACAAGACCTATTCCTTTTTCAGTGAACTGGACTCAACACCCCCTATTCACCGCACAAGAATATATCTGACTAGTAAGAATCTTCAAACCTATGTATTGATATCTCTCTGTAAGTGAGTCAAGGGGGTGTAAAGCGGCATAAACACAGCCGTGAAAAGCAGCTAAACCCCATTATAAAAATAAATTACTTTTCAAAACCCGTGAAACAAAGACAGTGAAAGAGAGAGAAATTCTTACAAAATTCGTTCAGGGGCTGTGATGCAACCTGGATTGACCATATCTAGACCCACAGCTGATTGAGACATAAGGGTGGACACTCTTGGGGCTGAGAGGTTCGGTGAGGTTGGGTGAGCCAACGCAGACCCTTTCAAGTAATACTGCATGGTACCCATCCCATGGGTCCCAAATCTCCAGGTTCAAGGGCATCTTCCTACGTCGAAAACAGGCATGAGAAACCCAGAAGATGGTACACCGTGTGATCGGGAAAGGTTTCTAAAACGCACCTCATTTCTCATCTCCTTTGCTCGGGTTCGCCATTCCAGCCGATTTACTAGCCATCTCCCTCCTTGGAGAATCAGCACCTTTAACCTCCTGTTCCGTACAGGTTGCAATTTGTCCTGAGGATGAAGGGGAAGAGGGGGAACCAATGAGAGACTAGCTCTAGGTGTTGGGACAGGCACAGGTCACTCTATTTTCCCATCAGGAAGAAGAATTAAGCACAAGCTCAGCCTGCCCCCCAGAACCAGAAGAGGGCCTGAAGCAATCCTGCGCTTTTGCGGCCAGCTCCCAAAAAAGCGAGTTGAAAAATGGAGCTCAGGGGCACTGCAATTCACAAACCTGCAGAGTTTTAAATGATACCTCTCGTCCACAAATATATTAAGGGAAGGCAACGAAGAGGCTTTGAAAGCAAGGCAGAATTGCAGGAAACAGATTTCAGGAGGTAGATTCGAATCGCCTTGAAAGCACATGAAAAGCGGCAAAACGTGGACAATGATGCCCTTGGCCAAAAAGGGCGTATGCGTTTTTTCCTGAATATATTCAGGAAAAAACGCATACGCCCTTTTTGGCCAACCAAGCAACCTGGAAAGGCCAATCAGCGCTCCAAAGAAGTCTCGCTTCCCAGCGGGCAAAAGGGCCATGCGGAAAAAAGTGTCCAAACCAGAAATGCAGGACCGGCCATGGAGAAATGGGAGCCTTGCTACGCTGATGGGTGGGATGTAAATTGCCAACAGCCACTCTGGAGAAGTGTACGGTGTGTTCTGAAACATCTAAAAAACACAGCTTGGAGAGCATAGGGCACTTCCACTCATGGCCGTATAAATTGGGAAAACTAAAAATCAGCAAGACACAGGCACCCCAAAGTTTAGGGCTGCTCTGTGGACAAGAACCCCCACTTCATTACACCTTAAATATCCTAGGAAAGAGAAAAATGGATAAAGAAGTTGTGGTCCTCATGTACAATGGAATATCACTCAGCCATGAAATCCACGTCATAAGGCTAGTAGCAGCACGATGAGTGGATTTAGGTACGACGATTCTAAGTGAAATAAGTCACACAGAGAAAGACACTTATCATAAGATATGACTTCTAGAGGGAATGTAAAAACCGCTACACTTGAACTGAATTGCAAAACAGAACAGAGTCCCACGTTTAGGAAACACACTATGGCTGCTGAACGGGAAAGGTGAGGTGGGGTGATGCATAAAACAAGGGTTTCAAATTAGCTCAGATACCGTTCCATAAACCCAATATGTAAGAGACAAGACCTATTCCTTTTTCAGTGAACTGGACTCAACACCCCCTATTCACCGCACAAGAATATATCTGACTAGTAAGAATCTTCAAACCTATGTATTGATATCTCTCTGTAAGTGAGTCAAGGGGGTGTAAAGCGGCATAAACACAGCCGTGAAAAGCAGCTAAACCCCATTATAAAAATAAATTACTTTTCAAAACCCGTGAAACAAAGACAGTGAAAGAGAGAGAAATTCTTACAAAATTCGTTCAGGGGCTGTGATGCAACCTGGATTGACCATATCTAGACCCACAGCTGATTGAGACATAAGGGTGGACACTCTTGGGGCTGAGAGGTTCGGTGAGGTTGGGTGAGCCAACGCAGACCCTTTCAAGTAATACTGCATGGAACCCATCCCATGGGTCCCAAATCTCCAGGTTCAAAGGCATCTTCCTACGTCGAAAACAGGCATGAGAAACCCAGAAGATGGTACACGGTGTGATCGGGAAAGGTTTCTAAAACGCACCTCATTTCTCATCTCCTTTGCTCGGGTTCGCCATTCCAGCCGATTTACTAGCCATCTCCCTCCTTGGAGAATCAGCACCTTTAACCTCCTGTTCCGTACTGGTTGCAATTTGTCCTGAGGATGAACGGGAAGAGGGGGAACCAATGAGAGACTAGCTCTAGGTGTTGGGACAGGCACAGGTCACTCTATTTTCCCATCAGGAAGAAGAATTAAGCACAAGCTCAGCCTGCCCCCCAGAACCAGAAGAGGGCCTGAAGCAATCCTGCGCTTTTGCGGCCAGCTCCCAAAAAAGCGAGTTGAAAAATGGAGCTCAGGGGCACTGCAATTCACAAACCTGCAGAGTTTTAAATGATACCTCTCGTCCACAAATATATTAAGGGAAGGCAACGAAGAGGCTTTGAAAGCAAGGCAGAATTGCAGGAAACAGATTTCAGGAGGTAGATTCGAATCGCCTTGAAAGCACATGAAAAGCGGCAAAACGTGGACAATGATGCCCTTGGCCAAAAAGGGCGTATGCGTTTTTTCCTGAATATATTCAGGAAAAAACGCATACGCCTTTTTTGGCCAACCAAGCAACCTGGAAAGGCCAATCAGCGCTCCAAAGAAGTCTCGCTTCCCAGCGGGCAAAAGGGCCATGCGGAAAAAAGTGTCCAAACCAGAAATGCAGGACCGGCCATGGAGAAAT
Organism: Balaenoptera acutorostrata; assembly: GCF_949987535.1. NCBI lineage: Eukaryota > Metazoa > Chordata > Mammalia > Artiodactyla > Balaenopteridae > Balaenoptera > Balaenoptera acutorostrata. The sequence continues at coordinate 88,548 of NW_026646829.1, read as the reverse complement.
GGGAGCCTTGCTACGCTGATGGGTGGGATGTAAATTGCCAACAGCCACTCTGGAGAAGTGTACGGTGTGTTCTGAAACATCTAAAAAACACAGCTTGGAGAGCATAGGGCACTTCCACTCATGGGCGTATAAATTGGGAAAACTAAAAATCAGCAAGACACAGGCACCCCAAAGTTTAGGGCTGCTCTGTGGACAAGAACCCCCACTTCATTACACCTTAAATATCCTAGGAAAGAGAAAAATGGATAAAGAAGTTGTGGTCCTCATGTACAATGGAATATCACTCAGCCATGAAATCCACGTCATAAGGCTAGTAGCAGCACGATGAGTGGATTTAGGTACGACGATTCTAAGTGAAATAAGTCACACAGAAAAAGACACTTATCATAAGATATGACTTCTAGAGGGAATGTAAAAACCGCTACACTTGAACTGAATTGCAAAACAGAACAGAGTCCCACGTTTAGGAAACACACTATGGCTGCTGAACGGGAAAGGTGAGGTGGGGTGATGCATAAAACAAGGGTTTCAAATTAGCACCGATACCGTTCCATAAACCCAATATGTAAGAGACAAGACCTATTCCTTTTTCAGTGAACTGGACTCAACACCCCCTATTCACCGCACAAGAATATATCTGACTAGTAAGAATCTTCAAACCTATGTATTGATATCTCTCTGTAAGTGAGTCAAGGGGGTGTAAAGTGGCATAAACACAGCCGTGAAAAGCAGCTAAACCCCATTATAAAAATAAATTACTTTTCAAAACCCGTGAAACAAAGACAGTGAAAGAGAGAGAAATTCTTACAAAATTCGTTCAGGGGCTGTGATGCAACCTGGATTGACCATATCTAGACCCACAGCTGATTGAGACATAAGGGTGGACACTCTTGGGGCTGAGAGGTTCGGTGAGGTTGGGTGAGCCAATGCAGACCCTTTCAAGTAATACTGCATGGTACCCATCCCATGGGTCCCAAATCTCCAGGTTCAAGGGCATCTTCCTACGTCGAAAACAGGCATGAGAAACCCAGAAGATGGTACACCGTGTGATCGGGAAAGGTTTCTAAAACGCACCTCATTTCTCATCTCCTTTGCTCGGGTTCGCCATTCCAGCCGATTTACTAGCCATCTCCCTCCTTGGAGAATCAGCACCTTTAACCTCCTGTTCCGTACAGGTTGCAATTTGTCCTGAGGATGAAGGGGAAGAGGGGGAACCAATGAGAGACTAGCTCTAGGTGTTGGGACAGGCACAGGTCACTCTATTTTCCCATCAGGAAGAAGAATTAAGCACAAGCTCAGCCTGCCCCCCAGAACCAGAAGAGGGCCTGAAGCAATCCTGCGCTTTTGCGGCCAGCTCCCAAAAAAGCGAGTTGAAAAATGGAGCTCAGGGACACTGCAATTCACAAACCTGCAGAGTTTTAAATGATACCTCTCGTCCACAAATATATTAAGGGAAGGCAACGAAGAGGCTTTGAAAGCAAGGCAGAATTGCAGGAAACAGATTTCAGGAGGTAGATTCGAATCGCCTTGAAAGCACATGAAAAGCGGCAAAACGTGGACAATGATGCCCTTGGCCAAAAAGGGCGTATGCGTTTTTTCCTGAATATATTCAGGAAAAAACGCATACGCCCTTTTTGGCCAACCAAGCAACCTGGAAAGGCCAATCAGCGCTCCAAAGAAGTCTCGCTTCCCAGCGGGCAAAAGGGCCATGCGGAAAAAAGTGTCCAAACCAGAAATGCAGGACCGGCCATGGAGAAATGGGAGCCTTGCTACGCTGATGGGTGGGATGTAAATTGCCAACAGCCACTCCGGAGAAGTGTACGGTGTGTTCTGAAACATCTAAAAAACACAGCTTGGAGAGCATAGGGCACTTCCACTCATGGGCGTATAAATTGGGAAAACTAAAAATCAGCAAGACACAGGCACCCCAAAGTTTAGGGCTGCTCTGTGGACAAGAACCCCCACTTCATTACACCTTAAATATCCTAGGAAAGAGAAAAATGGATAAAGAAGTTGTGGTCCTCATGTACAATGGAATATCACTCAGCCATGAAATCAACGTCATAAGGCTAGTAGCAGCACGATGAGTGGATTTAGGTACGACGATTCTAAGTGAAATAAGTCACACAGAAAAAGACACTTATCCTAAGATATCACTTCTAGAGGGAATGTAAAAACCGCTACACTTGAACTGAATTGCAAAACAGAACAGAGTCCCACGTTTAGGAAACACACTATGGCTGCTGAACGGGAAAGGTGAGGTGGGGTGATGCATAAAACAAGGGTTTCAAATTAGCTCCGATACCGTTCCATAAACCCAATATGTAAGAGACAAGACCTATTCCTTTTTCAGTGAACTGGACTCAACACCCCCTATTCACCGCACAAGAATTTATCTGACTAGTAAGAATCTTCAAACCTATGTATTGATATCTCTCTGTAAGTGAGTCAAGGGGGTGTAAAGCGGCATAAACACAGCCGTGAAAAGCAGCTAAACCCCATTATAAAAATAAATTACTTTTCAAAACCCGTGAAACAAAGACAGTGAAAGAGAGAGAAATTCTTACAAAATTCGTTCAGGGGCTGTGATGCAACCTGGATTGACCATATCTAGACCCACAGCTGATTGAGACATAAGGGTGGACACTCTTGGGGCTGAGAGGTTCGGTGAGGTTGGGTGAGCCAACGCAGACCCTTTCAAGTAATACTGCATGGTACCCATCCCATGGGTCCCAAATCTCCAGGTTCAAGGGCATCTTCCTACGTCGAAAACAGGCATGAGAAACCCAGAAGATGGTACACCGTGTGATCGGGAAAGGTTTCTAAAACGCACCTCATTTCTCATCTCCTTTGCTCGGGTTCGCCATTCCAGCCGATTTACTAGCCATCTCCCTCCTTGGAGAATCAGCACCTTTAACCACCTGTTCCGTACAGGTTGCAATTTGTCCTGAGGATGAACGGGAAGAGGGGGAACCAATGAGAGACTAGCTCTAGGTGTTGGGACAGGCACAGGTCACTCTATTTTCCCATCAGGAAGAAGAATTAAGCACAAGCTCAGCCTGCCCCCCAGAACCAGAAGAGGGCCTGAAGCAATCCTGCGCTTTTGCGGCCAGCTCCCAAAAAAGCGAGTTGAAAAATGGAGCTCAGGGGCACTGCAATTCACAAACCTGCAGAGTTTTAAATGATACCTCTCGTCCACAAATATATTAAGGGAAGGCAACGAAGAGGCTTTGAAAGCAAGGCAGAATTGCAGGAAACAGATTTCAGGAGGTAGATTCGAATCGCCTTGAAAGCACATGAAAAGCGGCAAAACGTGGACAATGATGCCCTTGGCCAAAAAGGGCGTATGCGTTTTTTCCTGAATATATTCAGGAAAAAACGCATACGCCCTTTTTGGCCAACCAAGCAACCTGGAAAGGCCAATCAGCGCTCCAAAGAAGTCTCGCTTCCCAGCGGGCAAAAGGGCCATGCGGAAAAAAGTGTCCAAACCAGAAATGCAGGACCGGCCATGGAGAAATGGGAGCCTTGCTACGCTGATGGGTGGGATGTAAATTGCCAACAGCCACTCCGGAGAAGTGTACGGTGTGTTCTGAAACATCTAAAAAACACAGCTTGGAGAGCATAGGGCACTTCCACTCATGGGCGTATAAATTGGGAAAACTAAAAATCAGCAAGACACAGGCACCCCAAAGTTTAGGGCTGCTCTGTGGACAAGAACCCCCACTTCATTACACCTTAAATATCCTAGGAAAGAGAAAAATGGATAAAGAAGTTGTGGTCCTCATGTACAATGGAATATCACTCAGCCATGAAATCAACGTCATAAGGCTAGTAGCAGCACGATGAGTGGATTTAGGTACGACGATTCTAAGTGAAATAAGTCACACAGAAAAAGACACTTATCCTAAGATATCACTTCTAGAGGGAATGTAAAAACCGCTACACTTGAACTGAATTGCAAAACAGAACAGAGTCACACGTTTAGGAAACACACTATGGCTGCTGAACGGGAAAGGTGAGGTGGGGTGATGCATAAAACAAGGGTTTCAAATTAGCTCCGATACCGTTCCATAAACCCAATATGTAAGAGACAAGACCTATTCCTTTTTCAGTGAACTGGACTCAACATCCCCTATTCACCGCACAAGAATATATCTGACGAGTAAGAATCTTCAAACCTATGTATAGATATCTCTCTGTAAGTGAGTCAAGGGGGTGTAAAGCGGCATAAACACAGCCGTGAAAAGCAGCTAAACCCCATTATAAAAATAAATTACTTTTCAAAACCCGTGAAACAAAGACAGTGAAAGAGAGAGAAATTCTTACAAAATTCGTTCAGGGGCTGTGATGCAACCTGGATTGACCATATCTAGACCCACAGCTGATTGAGACATAAGGGTGGACACTCTTGGGGCTGAGAGGTTCGGTGAGGTTGGGTGAGCCAACGCAGACCCTTTCAAGTAATACTGCATGGTACCCATCCCATGGGTCCCAAATCTCCAGGTTCAAGGGCATCTTCCTACGTCGAAAACAGGCATGAGAAACCCAGAAGATGGTACACCGTGTGATCGGGAAAGGTTTCTAAAACGCACCTCATTTCTCATCTCCTTTGCTCGGGTTCGCCATTCCAGCCGATTTACTAGCCATCTCCCTCCTTGGAGAATCAGCACCTTTAACCTCCTGTTCCGTACAGGTTGCAATTTGTCCTGAGGATGAAGGGGAAGAGGGGGAACCAATGAGAGACTAGCTCTAGGTTTTGGGACAGGCACAGGTCACTCTATTTTCCCATCAGGAAGAAGAATTAAGCACAAGCTCAGCCTGCCCCCCAGAACCAGAAGAGGGCCTGAAGCAATCCTGCGCTTTTGCGGCCAGCTCCCAAAAAAGCGAGTTGAAAAATGGAGCTCAGGGGCACTGCAATTCACAATCCTGCAGAGTTTTAAATGATACCTCTCGTCCACAAATATATTAAGGGAAGGCAACGAAGAGGCTTTGAAAGCAAGGCAGAATTGCAGGAAACAGATTTCAGGAGGTAGATTCGAATCGCCTTGAAAGCACATGAAAAGCGGCAAAACGTGGACAATGATGCCCTTGGCCAAAAAGGGCGTATGCGTTTTTTCCTGAATATATTCAGGAAAAAACGCATACGCCCTTTTTGGCCAACCAAGCAACCTGGAAAGGCCAATCAGCGCTCCAAAGAAGTCTCGCTTCCCAGCGGGCAAAAGGGCCATGCGGAAAAAAGTGTCCAAACCAGAAATGCAGGACCGGCCATGGAGAAATGGGAGCCTTGCTACGCTGATGGGTGGGATGTAAATTGCCAACAGCCACTCTGGAGAAGTGTACGGTGTGTTCTGAAACATCTAAAAAACACAGCTTGGAGAGCATAGGGCACTTCCACTCATGGGCGTATAAATTGGGAAAACTAAAAATCAGCAAGACACAGGCACCCCAAAGTTTAGGGCTGCTCTGTGGACAAGAACCCCCACTTCATTACACCTTAAATATCCTAGGAAAGAGAAAAATGGATAAAGAAGTTGTGGTCCTCATGTACAATGGAATATCACTCAGCCATGAAATCCACGTCATAAGGCTAGTAGCAGCACGATGAGTGGATTTAGGTACGACGATTCTAAGTGAAATAAGTCACACAGAAAAAGACACTTATCATAAGATATGACTTCTAGAGGGAATGTAAAAACCGCTACACTTGAACTGAATTGCAAAACAGAACAGAGTCCCACGTTTAGGAAACACACTATGGCTGCTGAACGGGAAAGGTGAGGTGGGGTGATGCATAAAACAAGGGTTTCAAATTAGCACCGATACCGTTCCATAAACCCAATATGTAAGAGACAAGACCTATTCCTTTTTCAGTGAACTGGACTCAACACCCCCTATTCACCGCACAAGAATATATCTGACTAGTAAGAATCTTCAAACCTATGTATTGATATCTCTCTGTAAGTGAGTCAAGGGGGTGTAAAGTGGCATAAACACAGCCGTGAAAAGCAGCTAAACCCCATTATAAAAATAAATTACTTTTCAAAACCCGTGAAACAAAGACAGTGAAAGAGAGAGAAATTCTTACAAAATTCGTTCAGGGGCTGTGATGCAACCTGGATTGACCATATCTAGACCCACAGCTGATTGAGACATAAGGGTGGACACTCTTGGGGCTGAGAGGTTCGGTGAGGTTGGGTGAGCCAACGCAGACCCTTTCAAGTAATACTGCATGGTACCCATCCCATGGGTCCCAAATCTCCAGGTTCAAGGGCATCTTCCTACGTCGAAAACAGGCATGAGAAACCCAGAAGATGGTACACCGTGTGATCGGGAAAGGTTTCTAAAACGCACCTCATTTCTCATCTCCTTTGCTCGGGTTCGCCATTCCAGCCGATTTACTAGCCATCTCCCTCCTTGGAGAATCAGCACCTTTAACCTCCTGTTCCGTACAGGTTGCAATTTGTCCTGAGGATGAAGGGGAAGAGGGGGAACCAATGAGAGACTAGCTCTAGGTGTTGGGACAGGCACAGGTCACTCTATTTTCCCATCAGGAAGAAGAATTAAGCACAAGCTCAGCCTGCCCCCCAGAACCAGAAGAGGGCCTGAAGCAATCCTGCGCTTTTGCGGCCAGCTCCCAAAAAAGCGAGTTGAAAAATGGAGCTCAGGGACACTGCAATTCACAAACCTGCAGAGTTTTAAATGATACCTCTCGTCCACAAATATATTAAGGGAAGGCAACGAAGAGGCTTTGAAAGCAAGGCAGAATTGCAGGAAACAGATTTCAGGAGGTAGATTCGAATCGCCTTGAAAGCACATGAAAAGCGGCAAAACGTGGACAATGATGCCCTTGGCCAAAAAGGGCGTATGCGTTTTTTCCTGAATATATTCAGGAAAAAACGCATACGCCCTTTTTGGCCAACCAAGCAACCTGGAAAGGCCAATCAGCGCTCCAAAGAAGTCTCGCTTCCCAGCGGGCAAAAGGGCCATGCGGAAAAAAGTGTCCAAACCAGAAATGCAGGACCGGCCATGGAGAAATGGGAGCCTTGCTACGCTGATGGGTGGGATGTAAATTGCCAACAGCCACTCCGGAGAAGTGTACGGTGTGTTCTGAAACATCTAAAAAACACAGCTTGGAGAGCATAGGGCACTTCCACTCATGGGCGTATAAATTGGGAAAACTAAAAATCAGCAAGACACAGGCACCCCAAAGTTTAGGGCTGCTCTGTGGACAAGAACCCCCACTTCATTACACCTTAAATATCCTAGGAAAGAGAAAAATGGATAAAGAAGTTGTGGTCCTCATGTACAATGGAATATCACTCAGCCATGAAATCAACGTCATAAGGCTAGTAGCAGCACGATGAGTGGATTTAGGTACGACGATTCTAAGTGAAATAAGTCACACAGAAAAAGACACTTATCCTAAGATATCACTTCTAGAGGGAATGTAAAAACCGCTACACTTGAACTGAATTGCAAAACAGAACAGAGTCCCACGTTTAGGAAACACACTATGGCTGCTGAACGGGAAAGGTGAGGTGGGGTGATGCATAAAACAAGGGTTTCAAATTAGCTCCGATACCGTTCCATAAACCCAATATGTAAGAGACAAGACCTATTCCTTTTTCAGTGAACTGGACTCAACACCCCCTATTCACCGCACAAGAATTTATCTGACTAGTAAGAATCTTCAAACCTATGTATTGATATCTCTCTGTAAGTGAGTCAAGGGGGTGTAAAGCGGCATAAACACAGCCGTGAAAAGCAGCTAAACCCCATTATAAAAATAAATTACTTTTCAAAACCCGTGAAACAAAGACAGTGAAAGAGAGAGAAATTCTTACAAAATTCGTTCAGGGGCTGTGATGCAACCTGGATTGACCATATCTAGACCCACAGCTGATTGAGACATAAGGGTGGACACTCTTGGGGCTGAGAGGTTCGGTGAGGTTGGGTGAGCCAACGCAGACCCTTTCAAGTAATACTGCATGGTACCCATCCCATGGGTCCCAAATCTCCAGGTTCAAGGGCATCTTCCTACGTCGAAAACAGGCATGAGAAACCCAGAAGATGGTACACCGTGTGATCGGGAAAGGTTTCTAAAACGCACCTCATTTCTCATCTCCTTTGCTCGGGTTCGCCATTCCAGCCGATTTACTAGCCATCTCCCTCCTTGGAGAATCAGCACCTTTAACCTCCTGTTCCGTACAGGTTGCAATTTGTCCTGAGGATGAACGGGAAGAGGGGGAACCAATGAGAGACTAGCTCTAGGTGTTGGGACAGGCACAGGTCACTCTATTTTCCCATCAGGAAGAAGAATTAAGCACAAGCTCAGCCTGCCCCCCAGAACCAGAAGAGGGCCTGAAGCAATCCTGCGCTTTTGCGGCCAGCTCCCAAAAAAGCGAGTTGAAAAATGGAGCTCAGGGGCACTGCAATTCACAAACCTGCAGAGTTTTAAATGATACCTCTCGTCCACAAATATATTAAGGGAAGGCAACGAAGAGGCTTTGAAAGCAAGGCAGAATTGCAGGAAACAGATTTCAGGAGGTAGATTCGAATCGCCTTGAAAGCACATGAAAAGCGGCAAAACGTGGACAATGATGCCCTTGGCCAAAAAGGGCGTATGCGTTTTTTCCTGAATATATTCAGGAAAAAACGCATACGCCCTTTTTGGCCAACCAAGCAACCTGGAAAGGCCAATCAGCGCTCCAAAGAAGTCTCGCTTCCCAGCGGGCAAAAGGGCCATGCGGAAAAAAGTGTCCAAACCAGAAATGCAGGACCGGCCATGGAGAAATGGGAGCCTTGCTACGCTGATGGGTGGGATGTAAATTGCCAACAGCCACTCCGGAGAAGTGTACGGTGTGTTCTGAAACATCTAAAAAACACAGCTTGGAGAGCATAGGGCACTTCCACTCATGGGCGTATAAATTGGGAAAACTAAAAATCAGCAAGACACAGGCACCCCAAAGTTTAGGGCTGCTCTGTGGACAAGAACCCCCACTTCATTACACCTTAAATATCCTAGGAAAGAGAAAAATGGATAAAGAAGTTGTGGTCCTCATGTACAATGGAATATCACTCAGCCATGAAATCAACGTCATAAGGCTAGTAGCAGCACGATGAGTGGATTTAGGTACGACGATTCTAAGTGAAATAAGTCACACAGAAAAAGACACTTATCCTAAGATATCACTTCTAGAGGGAATGTAAAAACCGCTACACTTGAACTGAATTGCAAAACAGAACAGAGTCCCACGTTTAGGAAACACACTATGGCTGCTGAACGGGAAAGGTGAGGTGGGGTGATGCATAAAACAAGGGTTTCAAATTAGCTCCGATACCGTTCCATAAACCCAATATGTAAGAGACAAGACCTATTCCTTTTTCAGTGAACTGGACTCAACATCCCCTATTCACCGCACAAGAATATATCTGACGAGTAAGAATCTTCAAACCTATGTATAGATATCTCTCTGTAAGTGAGTCAAGGGGGTGTAAAGCGGCATAAACACAGCCGTGAAAAGCAGCTAAACCCCATTATAAAAATAAATTACTTTTCAAAACCCGTGAAACAAAGACAGTGAAAGAGAGAGAAATTCTTACAAAATTCGTTCAGGGGCTGTGATGCAACCTGGATTGACCATATCTAGACCCACAGCTGATTGAGACATAAGGGTGGACACTCTTGGGGCTGAGAGGTTCGGTGAGGTTGGGTGAGCCAACGCAGACCCTTTCAAGTAATACTGCATGGTACCCATCCCATGGGTCCCAAATCTCCAGGTTCAAGGGCATCTTCCTACGTCGAAAACAGGCATGAGAAACCCAGAAGATGGTACACCGTGTGATCGGGAAAGGTTTCTAAAACGCACCTCATTTCTCATCTCCTTTGCTCGGGTTCGCCATTCCAGCCGATTTACTAGCCATCTCCCTCCTTGGAGAATCAGCACCTTTAACCTCCTGTTCCGTACAGGTTGCAATTTGTCCTGAGGATGAAGGGGAAGAGGGGGAACCAATGAGAGACTAGCTCTAGGTTTTGGGACAGGCACAGGTCACTCTATTTTCCCATCAGGAAGAAGAATTAAGCACAAGCTCAGCCTGCCCCCCAGAACCAGAAGAGGGCCTGAAGCAATCCTGCGCTTTTGCGGCCAGCTCCCAAAAAAGCGAGTTGAAAAATGGAGCTCAGGGGCACTGCAATTCACAATCCTGCAGAGTTTTAAATGATACCTCTCGTCCACAAATATATTAAGGGAAGGCAACGAAGAGGCTTTGAAAGCAAGGCAGAATTGCAGGAAACAGATTTCAGGAGGTAGATTCGAATCGCCTTGAAAGCACATGAAAAGCGGCAAAACGTGGACAATGATGCCCTTGGCCAAAAAGGGCGTATGCGTTTTTTCCTGAATATATTCAGGAAAAAACGCATACGCCCTTTTTGGCCAACCAAGCAACCTGGAAAGGCCAATCAGCGCTCCAAAGAAGTCTCGCTTCCCAGCGGGCAAAAGGGCCATGCGGAAAAAAGTGCCCAAACCAGAAATGCAGGACCGGCCATGGAGAAATGGGAGCCTTGCTACGCTGATGGGTGGGATGTAAATTGCCAACAGCCACTCTGGAGAAGTGTACGGTGTGTTCTGAAACATCTAAAAAACACAGCTTGGAGAGCATAGGGCACTTCCACTCATGGGCGTATAAATTGGGAAAACTAAAAATCAGCAAGACACAGGCACCCCAAAGTTTAGGGCTGCTCTGTGGACAAGAACCCCCACTTCATTACACCTTAAATATCCTAGGAAAGAGAAAAATGGATAAAGAAGTTGTGGTCCTCATGTACAATGGAATATCACTCAGCCATGAAATCCACGTCATAAGGCTAGTAGCAGCACGATGAGTGGATTTAGGTACGACGATTCTAAGTGAAATAAGTCACACAGAAAAAGACACTTATCCTAAGATATCACTTCTAGAGGGAATGTAAAAACCGCTACACTTGAACTGAATTGCAAAACAGAACAGAGTCCCACGTTTAGGAAACACACTATGGCTGCTGAACGGGAAAGGTGAGGTGGGGTGATGCATAAAACAAGGGTTTCAAATTAGCTCCGATACCGTTCCATAAACCCAATATGTAAGAGACAAGACCTATTCCTTTTTCAGTGAACTGGACTCAACACCCCCTATTCACCGCACAAGAATATATCTGACTAGGAAGAATCTTCAAACCTATGTATTGATATCTCTCTGTAAGTGAGTCAAGGGGGTGTAAAGCGGCATAAACACAGCCGTGAAAAGCAGCTAAACCCCATTATAAAAATAAATTACTTTTCAAAACCCGTGAAACAAAGACAGTGAAAGAGAGAGAAATTCTTACAAAATTCGTTCAGGGGCTGTGATGCAACCTGGATTGACCATATCTAGACCCACAGCTGATTGAGACATAAGGGTGGACACTCTTGGGGCTGAGAGGTTCGGTGAGGTTGGGTGAGCCAACGCAGACCCTTTCAAGTAATACTGCATGGAACCCATCCCATGGGTCCCAAATCTCCAGGTTCAAAGGCATCTTCCTACGTCGAAAACAGGCATGAGAAACCCAGAAGATGGTACACGGTGTGATCGGGAAAGGTTTCTAAAACGCACCTCATTTCTCATCTCCTTTGCTCGGGTTCGCCATTCCAGCCGATTTACTAGCCATCTCCCTCCTTGGAGAATCAGCACCTTTAACCTCCTGTTCCGTACTGGTTGCAATTTGTCCTGAGGATGAACGGGAAGAGGGGGAACCAATGAGAGACTAGCTCTAGGTGTTGGGACAGGCACAGGTCACTCTATTTTCCCATCAGGAAGAAGAATTAAGCACAAGCTCAGCCTGCCCCCCAGAACCAGAAGAGGGCCTGAAGCAATCCTGCGCTTTTGCGGCCAGCTCCCAAAAAAGCGAGTTGAAAAATGGAGCTCAGGGGCACTGCAATTCACAAACCTGCAGAGTTTTAAATGATACCTCTCGTCCACAAATATATTAAGGGAAGGCAACGAAGAGGCTTTGAAAGCAAGGCAGAATTGCAGGAAACAGATTTCAGGAGGTAGATTCGAATCGCCTTGACAGCACATGAAAAGCGGCAAAACGTGGACAATGATGCCCTTGGCCAAAAAGGGCGTATGCGTTTTTTCCTGAATATATTCAGGAAAAAACGCATACGCCCTTTTTGGCCAACCAAGCAACCTGGAAAGGCCAATCAGCGCTCCAAAGAAGTCTCGCTTCCCAGCGGGCAAAAGGGCCATGCGGAAAAAAGTGTCCAAACCAGAAATGCAGGACCGGCCATGGAGAAATGGGAGCCTTGCTACGCTGATGGGTGGGATGTAAATTGCCAACAGCCACTCTGGAGAAGTGTACGGTGTGTTCTGAAACATCTAAAAAACACAGCTTGGAGAGCATAGGGCACTTCCACTCATGGCCGTATAAATTGGGAAAACTAAAAATCAGCAAGACACAGGCACCCCAAAGTTTAGGGCTGCTCTGTGGACAAGAACCCCCACTTCATTACACCTTAAATATCCTAGGAAAGAGAAAAATGGATAAAGAAGTTGTGGTCCTCATGTACAATGGAATATCACTCAGCCATGAAATCAACGTCATAAGGCTAGTAGCAGCACGATGAGTGGATTTAGGTACGACGATTGTAAGTGAAATAAGTCACACAGAAAAAGACACTTATCCTAAGATATCACTTCTACAGGGAATGTAAAAACCGCTACACTTGAACTGAATTGCAAAACAGAACAGAGTCCCACGTTTAGGAAACACACTATGGCTGCTGAACGGGAAAGGTGAGGTGGGGTGATGCATAAAACAAGGGTTTCAAATTAGCTCAGATACCGTTCCATAAACCCAATATGTAAGAGACAAGACCTATTCCTTTTTCAGTGAACTGGACTCAACACCCCCTATTCACCGCACAAGAATATATCTGACTAGTAAGAATCTTCAAACCTATGTATTGATATCTCTCTGTAAGTGAGTCAAGGGGGTGTAAAGCGGCATAAACACAGCCGTGAAAAGCAGCTAAACCCCATTATAAAAATAAATTACTTTTCAAAACCCGTGAAACAAAGACAGTGAAAGAGAGAGAAATTCTTACAAAATTCGTTCAGGGGCTGTGATGCAACCTGGATTGACCATATCTAGACCCACAGCTGATTGAGACATAAGGGTGGACACTCTTGGGGCTGAGAGGTTCGGTGAGGTTGGGTGAGCCAACGCAGACCCTTTCAAGTAATACTGCATGGTACCCATCCCATGGGTCCCAAATCTCCAGGTTCAAGGGCATCTTCCTACGTCGAAAACAGGCATGAGAAACCCAGAAGATGGTACACCGTGTGATCGGGAAAGGTTTCTAAAACGCACCTCATTTCTCATCTCCTTTGCTCGGGTTCGCCATTCCAGCCAATTTACTAGCCATCTCCCTCCTTGGAGAATCAGCACCTTTAACCTCCTGTTCCATACAGGTTGCAATTTGTCCTGAGGATGAACGGGAAGAGGGGGAACCAATGAGAGACTAGCTCTAGGTGTTGGGACAGGCACAGGTCACTCTATTTTCCCATCAGGAAGAAGAATTAAGCACAAGCTCAGCCTGCCCCCCAGAACCAGAAGAGGGCCTGAAGCAATCCTGCGCTTTTGCGGCCAGCTCCCAAAAAAGCGAGTTGAAAAATGGAGCTCAGGGGCACTGCAATTCACAAACCTGCAGAGTTTTAAATGATACCTCTCGTCCACAAATATATTAAGGGAAGGCAACGAAGAGGCTTTGAAAGCAAGGCAGAATTGCAGGAAACAGATTTCAGGAGGTAGATTCGAATCGCCTTGAAAGCACATGAAAAGCGGCAAAACGTGGACAATGATGCCCTTGGCCAAAAAGGGCGTATGCGTTTTTTCCTGAATATATTCAGGAAAAAACGCATACGCCCTTTTTGGCCAACCAAGCAACCTGGAAAGGCCAATCAGCGCTCCAAAGAAGTCTCGCTTCCCAGCGGGCAAAAGGGCCATGCGGAAAAAAGTGTCCAAACCAGAAATGCAGGACCGGCCATGGAGAAATGGGAGCCTTGCTACGCTGATGGGTGGGATGTAAATTGCCAACAGCCACTCTGGAGAAGTGTACGGTGTGTTCTGAAACATCTAAAAAACACAGCTTGGAGAGCATAGGGCACTTCCACTCATGGGCGTATAAATTGGGAAAACTAAAAATCAGCAAGACACAGGCACCCCAAAGTTTAGGGCTGCTCTGTGGACAAGAACCCCCACTTCATTACACCTTAAATATCCTAGGAAAGAGAAAAATGGATAAAGAAGTTGTGGTCCTCATGTACAATGGAATATCACTCAGCCATGAAATCCACGTCATAAGGCTAGTAGCAGCACGATGAGTGGATTTAGGTACGACGATTCTAAGTGAAATAAGTCACACAGAAAAAGACACTTATCCTAAGATATCACTTCTAGAGGGAATGTAAAAACCTCTACACTTGAACTGAATTGCAAAACAGAACAGAGTCCCACGTTTAGGAAACACACTATGGCTGCTGAACGGGAAAGGTGAGGTGGGGTGATGCATAAAACAAGGGTTTCAAATTAGCTCCGATACCGTTCCATAAACCCAATATGTAAGAGACAAGACCTATTCCTTTTTCAGTGAACTGGACTCAACACCCCCTATTCACCGCACAAGAATATATCTGACTAGTAAGAATCTTCAAACCTATGTATTGATATCTCTCTGTAAGTGAGTCAAGGGGGTGTAAAGCGGCATAAACACAGCCGTGAAAAGCAGCTAAACCCCATTATAAAAATAAATTACTTTTCAAAACCCGTGAAACAAAGACAGTGAAAGAGAGAGAAATTCTTACAAAATTCGTTCAGGGGCTGTGATGCAACCTGGATTGACCATATCTAGACCCACAGCTGATTGAGACATAAGGGTGGACACTCTTGGGGCTGAGAGGTTCGGTGAGGTTGGGTGAGCCAACGCAGACCCTTTCAAGTAATACTGCATGGTACCCATCCCATGGGTCCCAAATCTCCAGGTTCAAGGGCATCTTCCTACGTCGAAAACAGGCATGAGAAACCCAGAAGATGGTACACCGTGTGATCAGGAAAGGTTTCTAAAACGCACCTCATTTCTCATCTCCTTTGCTCGGGTTCGCCATTCCAGCCGATTTACTAGCCATCTCCCTCCTTGGAGAATCAGCACCTTTAACCTCCTGTTCCGTACAGGTTGCAATTTGTCCTGAGGATGAAGGGGAAGAGGGGGAACCAATGAGAGACTAGCTCTAGGTGTTGGGACAGGCACAGGTCACTCTATTTTCCCATCAGGAAGAAGAATTAAGCACAAGCTCAGCCTGCCCCCCAGAACCAGAAGAGGGCCTGAAGCAATCCTGCGCTTTTGCGGCCAGCTCCCAAAAAAGCGAGTTGAAAAATGGAGCTCAGGGGCACTGCAATTCACAAACCTGCAGAGTTTTAAATGATACCTCTCGTCCACAAATATATTAAGGGAAGGCAACGAAGAGGCTTTGAAAGCAAGGCAGAATTGCAGGAAACAGATTTCAGGAGGTAGATTCGAATCGCCTTGAAAGCACATGAAAAGCGGCAAAACGTGGACAATGATGCCCTTGGCCAAAAAGGGCGTATGCGTTTTTTCCTGAATATATTCAGGAAAAAACGCATACGCCCTTTTTGGCCAACCAAGCAACCTGGAAAGGCCAATCAGCGCTCCAAAGAAGTCTCGCTTCCCAGCGGGCAAAAGGGCCATGCGGAAAAAAGTGCCCAAACCAGAAATGCAGGACCGGCCATGGAGAAATGGGAGCCTTGCTACGCTGATGGGTGGGATGTAAATTGCCAACAGCCACTCTGGAGAAGTGTACGGTGTGTTCTGAAACATCTAAAAAACACAGCTTGGAGAGCATAGGGCACTTCCACTCATGGGCGTATAAATTGGGAAAACTAAAAATCAGCAAGACACAGGCACCCCAAAGTTTAGGGCTGCTCTGTGGACAAGAACCCCCACTTCATTACACCTTAAATATCCTAGGAAAGAGAAAAATGGATAAAGAAGTTGTGGTCCTCATGTACAATGGAATATCACTCAGCCATGAAATCCACGTCATAAGGCTAGTAGCAGCACGATGAGTGGATTTAGGTACGACGATTCTAAGTGAAATAAGTCACACAGAAAAAGACACTTATCCTAAGATATCACTTCTAGAGGGAATGTAAAAACCGCTACACTTGAACTGAATTGCAAAACAGAACAGAGTCCCACGTTTAGGAAACACACTATGGCTGCTGAACGGGAAAGGTGAGGTGGGGTGATGCATAAAACAAGGGTTTCAAATTAGCTCCGATACCGTTCCATAAACCCAATATGTAAGAGACAAGACCTATTCCTTTTTCAGTGAACTGGACTCAACACCCCCTATTCACTGCACAAGAATATATCTGACTAGTAAGAATCTTCAAACCTATGTATTGATATCTCTCTGTAAGTGAGTCAAGGGGGTGTAAAGCGGCATAAACACAGCCGTGAAAAGCAGCTAAACCCCATTATAAAAATAAATTACTTTTCAAAACCCGTGAAACAAAGACAGTGAAAGAGAGAGAAATTCTTACAAAATTCGTTCAGGGGCTGTGATGCAACCTGGATTGACCATATCTAGACCCACAGCTGATTGAGACATAAGGGTGGACACTCTTGGGGCTGAGAGGTTCGGTGAGGTTGGGTGAGCCAACGCAGACCCTTTCAAGTAATACTGCATGGTACCCATCCCATGGGTCCCAAATCTCCAGGTTCAAGGGCATCTTCCTACGTCGAAAACAGGCATGAGAAACCCAGAAGATGGTACACCGTGTGATCGGGAAAGGTTTCTAAAACGCACCTCATTTCTCATCTCCTTTGCTCGGGTTCGCCATTCCAGCCGATTTACTAGCCATCTCCCTCCTTGGAGAATCAGCACCTTTAACCTCCTGTTCCGTACAGGTTGCAATTTGTCCTGAGGATGAACGGGAAGAGGGGGAACCAATGAGAGACTAGCTCTAGGTGTTGGGACAGGCACAGGTCACTCTATTTTCCCATCAGGAAGAAGAATTAAGCACAAGCTCAGCCTGCCCCCCAGAACCAGAAGAGGGCCTGAAGCAATCCTGCGCTTTTGCGGCCAGCTCCCAAAAAAGCGAGTTGAAAAATGGAGCTCAGGGGCACTGCAATTCACAAACCTGCAGGCAGAGTTTTAAATGATACCTCTCGTCCACAAATATATTAAGGGAAGGCAACGAAGAGGCTTTGAAAGCAAGGCAGAATTGCAGGAAACAGATTTCAGGAGGTAGATTCGAATCGCCTTGAAAGCACATGAAAAGCGGCAAAACGTGGACAATGATGCCCTTGGCCAAAAAGGGCGTATGCGTTTTTTCCTGAATATATTCAGGAAAAAACGCATACGCCCTTTTTGGCCAACCAAGCAACCTGGAAAGGCCAATCAGCGCTCCAAAGAAGTCTCGCTTCCCAGCGGGCAAAAGGGCCATGCGGAAAAAAGTGTCCAAACCAGAAATGCAGGACCGGCCATGGAGAAATGGGAGCCTTGCTACGCTGATGGGTGGGATGTAAATTGCCAACAGCCACTCTGGAGAAGTGTACGGTGTGTTCTGAAACATCTAAAAAACACAGCTTGGAGAGCATAGGGCACTTCCACTCATGGGCGTATAAATTGGGAAAACTAAAAATCAGCAAGACACAGGCACCCCAAAGTTTAGGGCTGCTCTGTGGACAAGAACCCCACTTCATTACACCTTAAATATCCTAGGAAAGAGAAAAATGGATAAAGAAGTTGTGGTCCTCATGTACAATGGAATATCACTCAGCCATGAAATCCACGTCATAAGGCTAGTAGCAGCACGATGAGTGGATTTAGGTACGACGATTCTAAGTGAAATAAGTCACACAGAAAAAGACACTTATCATAAGATATCACTTCTAGAGGGAATGTAAAAACCGCTACACTTGAACTGAATTACAAAACAGAACAGAGTCACACGTTTAGGAAACACACTATGGCTGCTGAACGGGAAAGGTGAGGTGGGGTGATGCATAAAACAAGGGTTTCAAATTAGCTCAGATACCGTTCCATAAACCCAATATGTAAGAGACAAGACCTATTCCTTTTTCAGTGAACTGGACTCAACACCCCCTATTCAACGCAGAAGAATATATCTGACTAGGAAGAATCTTCAAACCTATGTATTGATATCTCTCTGTAAGTGAGTCAAGGGGGTGTAAAGCGGCATAAACACAGCCGTGAAAAGCAGCTAAACCCCATTATAAAAATAAATTACTTTTCAAAACCCGTGAAACAAAGACAGTGAAAGAGAGAGAAATTCTTCCAAAATTCGTTCAGGGGCTGTGATGCAACCTGGATTGACCATATCTAGACCCACAGCTGATTGAGTCATAAGGGCTGGACACTCTTGGGGCTGAGAGGTTCGGTGAGGTTGGGTGAGCCAACGCAGACCCTTTCAAGTAATACTGCATGGTACCCATCCATGGGTCCCAAATCTCCAGGTTCAAGGGCATCTTCCTACGTCGAAAACAGGCATGAGAAACCCAGAAGTTGGTACACCGTGTGATCGGAAAGGTTTCTAAAACGCACCTCATTTCTCATCTCCTTTGCTCGGGTTCGCCATTCCAGCCGATTTACTAGCCATCTCCCTCCTTGGAGAATCAGCACCTTTAACCTCCTGTTCCGTACAGGTTGCAATTTGTCCTGAGGATGAACGGGAAGAGGGGGAACCAATGAGAGACTAGCTCTAGGTGTTGGGACAGGCACAGGTCACTCTATTTTCCCATCAGGAAGAAGAATTAAGCACAAGCTCAGCCTGCCCCCCAGAACCAGAAGAGGGCCTGAAGCAATCCTGCGCTTTTGCGGCCAGCTCCCAAAAAAGCGAGTTGAAAAATGGAGCTCAGGGGCACTGCAATTCACAAACCTGCAGAGTTTTAAATGATACCTCTCGTCCACAAATATATTAAGGGAAGGCAACGAAGAGGCTTTGAAAGCAAGGCAGAATTGCAGGAAACAGATTTCAGGAGGTAGATTCGAATCGCCTTGAAAGCACATGAAAAGCGGCAAAACGTGGACAATGATGCCCTTGGCCAAAAAGGGCGTATGCGTTTTTTCCTGAATATATTCAGGAAAAAACGCATACGCCCTTTTTGGCCAACCAAGCAACCTGGAAAGGCCAATCAGCGCTCCAAAGAAGTCTCGCTTCCCAGCGGGCAAAAGGGCCATGCGGAAAAAAGTGTCCAAACCAGAAATGCAGGACCGGCCATGGAGAAATGGGAGCCTTGCTACGCTGATGGGTGGGATGTAAATTGCCAACAGCCACTCTGGAGAAGTGTACGGTGTGTTCTGAAACATCTAAAAAACACAGCTTGGAGAGCATAGGGCACTTCCACTCATGGGCGTATAAATTGGGAAAACTAAAAATCAGCAAGACACAGGCACCCCAAAGTTTAGGGCTGCTCTGTGGACAAGAACCCCCACTTCATTACACCTTAAATATCCTAGGAAAGAGAAAAATGGATAAAGAAGTTGTGGTCCTCATGTACAATGGAATATCACTCAGCCATGAAATCCACGTCATAAGGCTAGTAGCAGCACGATGAGTGGATTTAGGTACGACGATTCTAAGTGAAATAAGTCACACAGAAAAAGACACTTATCATAAGATATGACTTCTAGAGGGAATGTAAAAACCGCTACACTTGAACTGAATTGCAAAACAGAACAGAGTCCCACGTTTAGGAAACACACTATGGCTGCTGAACGGGAAAGGTGAGGTGGGGTGATGCATAAAACAAGGGTTTCAAATTAGCTCCGATACCGTTCCATAAACCCAATATGTAAGAGACAAGACCTATTCCTTTTTCAGTGAACTGGACTCAACACCCCTATTCACCACACAAGAATATATCTGACTAGTAAGAATCTTCAAACCTATGTATTGATATCTCTCTGTAAGTGAGTCAAGGGGGTGTAAAGCGGCATAAACACAGCCGTGAAAAGCAGCTAAACCCCATTATAAAAATAAATTACTTTTCAAAACCCGTGAAACAAAGACAGTGAAAGAGAGAGAAATTCTTACAAAATTCGTTCAGGGGCTGTGATGCAACCTGGATTGACCATATCTAGACCCACAGCTGATTGAGACATAAGGGTGGACACTCTTGGGGCTGAGAGGTTCGGTGAGGTTGGGTGAGCCAACGCAGACCCTTTCAAGTAATACTGCATGGAACCCATCCCATGGGTCCCAAATCTCCAGGTTCAAAGGCATCTTCCTACGTCGAAAACAGGCATGAGAAACCCAGAAGATGGTACACGGTGTGATCGGGAAAGGTTTCTAAAACGCACCTCATTTCTCATCTCCTTTGCTCGGGTTCGCCATTCCAGCCGATTTACTAGCCATCTCCCTCCTTGGAGAATCAGCACCTTTAACCTCCTGTTCCGTACTGGTTGCAATTTGTCCTGAGGATGAACGGGAAGAGGGGGAACCAATGAGAGACTAGCTCTAGGTGTTGGGACAGGCACAGGTCACTCTATTTTCCCATCAGGAAGAAGAATTAAGCACAAGCTCAGCCTGCCCCCCAGAACCAGAAGAGGGCCTGAAGCAATCCTGCGCTTTTGCGGCCAGCTCCCAAAAAAGCGAGTTGAAAAATGGAGCTCAGGGGCACTGCAATTCACAAACCTGCAGAGTTTTAAATGATACCTCTCGTCCACAAATATATTAAGGGAAGGCAACGAAGAGGCTTTGAAAGCAAGGCAGAATTGCAGGAAACAGATTTCAGGAGGTAGATTCGAATCGCCTTGAAAGCACATGAAAAGCGGCAAAACGTGGACAATGATGCCCTTGGCCAAAAAGGGCGTATGCGTTTTTTCCTGAATATATTCAGGAAAAAACGCATACGCCCTTTTTGGCCAACCAAGCAACCTGGAAAGGCCAATCAGCGCTCCAAAGAAGTCTCGCTTCCCAGCGGGCAAAAGGGCCATGCGGAAAAAAGTGTCCAAACCAGAAATGCAGGACCGGCCATGGAGAAATGGGAGCCTTGCTACGCTGATGGGTGGGATGTAAATTGCCAACAGCCACTCTGGAGAAGTGTACGGTGTGTTCTGAAACATCTAAAAAACACAGCTTGGAGAGCATAGGGCACTTCCACTCATGGGCGTATAAATTGGGAAAACTAAAAATCAGCAAGACACAGGCACCCCAAAGTTTAGGGCTGCTCTGTGGACAAGAACCCCCACTTCATTACACCTTAAATATCCTAGGAAAGAGAAAAATGGATAAAGAAGTTGTGGTCCTCATGTACAATGGAATATCACTCAGCCATGAAATCCACGTCATAAGGCTAGTAGCAGCACGATGAGTGGATTTAGGTACGACGATTCTAAGTGAAATAAGTCACACAGAAAAAGACACTTATCATAAGATATGACTTCTAGAGGGAATGTAAAAACCGCTACACTTGAACTGAATTGCAAAACAGAACAGAGTCCCACGTTTAGGAAACACACTATGGCTGCTGAACGGGAAAGGTGAGGTGGGGTGATGCATAAAACAAGGGTTTCAAATTAGCTCCGATACCGTTCCATAAACCCAATATGTAAGAGACAAGACCTATTCCTTTTTCAGTGAACTGGACTCAACACCCCCTATTCACCACACAAGAATATATCTGACTAGTAAGAATCTTCAAACCTATGTATTGATATCTCTCTGTAAGTGAGTCAAGGGGGTGTAAAGCGGCATAAACACAGCCGTGAAAAGCAGCTAAACCCCATTATAAAAATAAATTACTTTTCAAAACCCGTGAAACAAAGACAGTGAAAGAGAGAGAAATTCTTACAAAATTCGTTCAGGGGCTGTGATGCAACCTGGATTGACCATATCTAGACCCACAGCTGATTGAGACATAAGGGTGGACACTCTTGGGGCTGAGAGGTTCGGTGAGGTTGGGTGAGCCAACGCAGACCCTTTCAAGTAATACTGCATGGAACCCATCCCATGGGTCCCAAATCTCCAGGTTCAAAGGCATCTTCCTACGTCGAAAACAGGCATGAGAAACCCAGAAGATGGTACACGGTGTGATCGGGAAAGGTTTCTAAAACGCACCTCATTTCTCATCTCCTTTGCTCGGGTTCGCCATTCCAGCCGATTTACTAGCCATCTCCCTCCTTGGAGAATCAGCACCTTTAACCTCCTGTTCCGTACTGGTTGCAATTTGTCCTGAGGATGAACGGGAAGAGGGGGAACCAATGAGAGACTAGCTCTAGGTGTTGGGACAGGCACAGGTCACTCTATTTTCCCATCAGGAAGAAGAATTAAGCACAAGCTCAGCCTGCCCCCCAGAACCAGAAGAGGGCCTGAAGCAATCCTGCGCTTTTGCGGCCAGCTCCCAAAAAAGCGAGTTGAAAAATGGAGCTCAGGGGCACTGCAGTTCACAAACCTGCAGAGTTTTAAATGATACCTCTCGTCCACAAATATATTAAGGGAAGGCAACGAAGAGGCTTTGAAAGCAAGGCAGAATTGCAGGAAACAGATTTCAGGAGGTAGATTCGAATCGCCTTGAAAGCACATGAAAAGCGGCAAAACGTGGACAATGATGCCCTTGGCCAAAAAGGGCGTATGCGTTTTTTCCTGAATATATTCAGGAAAAAACGCATACGCCCTTTTTGGCCAACCAAGCAACCTGGAAAGGCCAATCAGCGCTCCAAAGAAGTCTCGCTTCCCAGCGGGCAAAAGGGCCATGCGGAAAAA
Organism: Balaenoptera acutorostrata; assembly: GCF_949987535.1. Lineage (NCBI taxonomy): Eukaryota > Metazoa > Chordata > Mammalia > Artiodactyla > Balaenopteridae > Balaenoptera > Balaenoptera acutorostrata. The sequence goes on along the minus strand of NW_026646829.1, from coordinate 65,720 downwards.
AGTGTCCAAACCAGAAATGCAGGACCGGCCATGGAGAAATGGGAGCCTTGCTACGCTGATGGGTGGGATGTAAATTGTCAACAGCCACTCCGGAGAAGTGTACGGTGTGTTCTGAAACATCTAAAAAACACAGCTTGGAGAGCATAGGGCACTTCCACTCATGGCCGTATAAATTGGGAAAACTAAAAATCAGCAAGACACAGGCACCCCAAAGTTTAGGGCTGCTCTGTGGACAAGAACCCCCACTTCATTACACCTTAAATATCCTAGGAAAGAGAAAAATGGATAAAGAAGTTGTGGTCCTCATGTACAATGGAATATCACTCAGCCATGAAATCCACGTCATAAGGCTAGTAGCAGCACGATGAGTGGATTTAGGTACGACGATTCTAAGTGAAATAAGTCACACAGAAAAAGACACTTATCCTAAGATATCACTTCTACAGGGAATGTAAAAACCGCTACACTTGAACTGAATTGCAAAACAGAACAGAGTCCCACGTTTAGGAAACACACTATGGCTGCTGAATGGGAAAGGTGAGGTGGGGTGATGCATAAAACAAGGGTTTCAAATTAGCTCCGATACCGTTCCATAAACCCAATATGTAAGAGACAAGACCTATTCCTTTTTCAGTGAACTGGACTCAACACCCCCTATTCACCGCACAAGAATATATCTGACTAGGAAGAATCTTCAAACCTATGTATTGATATCTCTCTGTAAGTGAGTCAAGGGGGTGTAAAGCGGCATAAACACAGCCGTGAAAAGCAGCTAAACCCCATTATAAAAATAAATTACTTTTCAAAACCCGTGAAACAAAGACAGTGAAAGAGAGAGAAATTCTTACAAAATTCGTTCAGGGGCTGTGATGCAACCTGGATTGACCATATCTAGACCCACAGCTGATTGAGACATAAGGGTGGACACTCTTGGGGCTGAGAGGTTCGGTGAGGTTGGGTGAGCCAACGCAGACCCTTTCAAGTAATACTGCATGGTACCCATCCCATGGGTCCCAAATCTCCAGGTTCAAGGGCATCTTCCTACGTCGAAAACAGGCATGAGAAACCCAGAAGATGGTACACCGTGTGATCGGGAAAGGTTTCTAAAACGCACCTCATTTCTCATCTCCTTTGCTCGGGTTCGCCATTCCAGCCGATTTACTAGCCATCTCCCTCCTTGGAGAATCAGCACCTTTAACCTCCTGTTCCGTACAGGTTGCAATTTGTCCTGAGGATGAAGGGGAAGAGGGGAACCAATGAGATACTAGCTCTAGGTGTTGGGACAGGCACAGGTCACTCTATTTTCCCATCAGGAAGAAGAATTAAGCACAAGCTCAGCCTGCCCCCCAGAACCAGAAGAGGGCCTGAAGCAATCCTGCGCTTTTGCGGCCAGCTCCCAAAAAAGCGAGTTGAAAAACGGAGCTCAGGGGCACTGCAATTCACAAACCTGCAGAGTTTTAAATGATACCTCTCGTCCACAAATATATTAAGGGAAGGCAACGAAGAGGCTTTGAAAGCAAGGCAGAATTGCAGGAAACAGATTTCAGGAGGTAGATTCGAATCGCCTTGAAAGCACATGAAAAGCGGCAAAACGTGGACAATGATGCCCTTGGCCAAAAAGGGCGTATGCGTTTTTTCCTGAATATATTCAGGAAAAAACGCATACGCCCTTTTTGGCCAACCAAGCAACCTGGAAAGGCCAATCAGCGCTCCAAAGAAGTCTCGCTTCCCAGCGGGCAAAAGGGCCATGCGGAAAAAAGTGTCCAAACCAGAAATGCAGGACCGGCCATGGAGAAATGGGAGCCTTGCTACGCTGATGGGTGGGATGTAAATTGCCAACAGCCACTCTGGAGAAGTGTACGGTGTGTTCTGAAACATCTAAAAAACACAGCTTGGAGAGCATAGGGCACTTCCACTCATGGGCGTATAAATTGGGAAAACTAAAAATCAGCAAGACACAGGCACCCCAAAGTTTAGGGCTGCTCTGTGGACAAGAACCCCCACTTCATTACACCTTAAATATCCTAGGAAAGAGAAAAATGGATAAAGAAGTTGTGGTCCTCATGTACAATGGAATATCACTCAGCCATGAAATCCACGTCATAAGGCTAGTAGCAGCACGATGAGTGGATTTAGGTACGACGATTCTAAGTGAAATAAGTCACACAGAAAAAGACACTTATCCTAAGATATCACTTCTACAGGGAATGTAAAAACCGCTACACTTGAACTGAATTGCAAAACAGAACAGAGTCCCACGTTTAGGAAACACACTATGGCTGCTGAACGGGAAAGGTGAGGTGGGGTGATGCATAAAACAAGGGTTTCAAATTAGCTCCGATACCGTTCCATAAACCCAATATGTAAGAGACAAGACCTATTCCTTTTTCAGTGAACTGGACTCAACACCCCCTATTCACCGCACAAGAATATATCTGACTAGGAAGAATCTTCAAACCTATGTATTGATATCTCTCTGTAAGTGAGTCAAGGGGGTGTAAAGCGGCATAAACACAGCCGTGAAAAGCAGCTAAACCCCATTATAAAAATAAATTACTTTTCAAAACCCGTGAAACAAAGACAGTGAAAGAGAGAGAAATTCTTACAAAATTCGTTCAGGGGCTGTGATGCAACCTGGATTGACCATATCTAGACCCACAGCTGATTGAGACATAAGGGTGGACACTCTTGGGGCTGAGAGGTTCGGTGAGGTTGGGTGAGCCAACGCAGACCCTTTCAAGTAATACTGCATGGTACCCATCCCATGGGTCCCAAATCTCCAGGTTCAAGGGCATCTTCCTACGTCGAAAACAGGCATGAGAAACCCAGAAGATGGTACACCGTGTGATCAGGAAAGGTTTCTAAAACGCACCTCATTTCTCATCTCCTTTGCTCGGGTTCGCCATTCCAGCCGATTTACTAGCCATCTCCCTCCTTGGAGAATCAGCACCTTTAACCTCCTGTTCCGTACAGGTTGCAATTTGTCCTGAGGATGAACGGGAAGAGGGGGAACCAATGAGAGACTAGCTCTAGGTGTTGGGACAGGCACAGGTCACTCTATTTTCCCATCAGGAAGAAGAATTAAGCACAAGCTCAGCCTGCCCCCCAGAACCAGAAGAGGGCCTGAAGCAATCCTGCGCTTTTGCGGCCAGCTCCCAAAAAAGCGAGTTGAAAAATGGAGCTCAGGGGCACTGCAATTCACAAACCTGCAGAGTTTTAAATGATACCTCTCGTCCACAAATATATTAAGGGAAGGCAACGAAGAGGCTTTGAAAGCAAGGCAGAATTGCAGGAAACAGATTTCAGGAGGTAGATTCGAATCGCCTTGAAAGCACATGAAAAGCGGCAAAACGTGGACAATGATGCCCTTGGCCAAAAAGGGCGTATGCGTTTTTTCCTGAATATATTCAGGAAAAAACGCATACGCCCTTTTTGGCCAACCAAGCAACCTGGAAAGGCCAATCAGCGCTCCAAAGAAGTCTCGCTTCCCAGCGGGCAAAAGGGCCATGCGGAAAAAAGTGTCCAAACCAGAAATGCAGGACCGGCCATGGAGAAATGGGAGCCTTGCTACGCTGATGGGTGGGATGTAAATTGCCAACAGCCACTCTGGAGAAGTGTACGGTGTGTTCTGAAACATCTAAAAAACACAGCTTGGAGAGCATAGGGCACTTCCACTCATGGGCGTATAAATTGGGAAAACTAAAAATCAGCAAGACACAGGCACCCCAAAGTTTAGGGCTGCTCTGTGGACAAGAACCCCCACTTCATTACACCTTAAATATCCTAGGAAAGAGAAAAATGGATAAAGAAGTTGTGGTCCTCATGTACAATGGAATATCACTCAGCCATGAAATCCACGTCATAAGGCTAGTAGCAGCACGATGAGTGGATTTAGGTACGACGATTCTAAGTGAAATAAGTCACACAGAAAAAGACACTTATCCTAAGATATCACTTCTACAGGGAATGTAAAAACCGCTACACTTGAACTGAATTGCAAAACAGAACAGAGTCCCACGTTTAGGAAACACACTATGGCTGCTGAACGGGAAAGGTGAGGTGGGGTGATGCATAAAACAAGGGTTTCAAATTAGCTCCGATACCGTTCCATAAACCCAATATGTAAGAGACAAGACCTATTCCTTTTTCAGTGAACTGGACTCAACACCCCCTATTCACCGCACAAGAATATATCTGACTAGGAAGAATCTTCAAACCTATGTATTGATATCTCTCTGTAAGTGAGTCAAGGGGGTGTAAAGCGGCATAAACACAGCCGTGAAAAGCAGCTAAACCCCATTATAAAAATAAATTACTTTTCAAAACCCGTGAAACAAAGACAGTGAAAGAGAGAGAAATTCTTACAAAATTCGTTCAGGGGCTGTGATGCAACCTGGATTGACCATATCTAGACCCACAGCTGATTGAGACATAAGGGTGGACACTCTTGGGGCTGAGAGGTTCGGTGAGGTTGGGTGAGCCAACGCAGACCCTTTCAAGTAATACTGCATGGTACCCATCCCATGGGTCCCAAATCTCCAGGTTCAAGGGCATCTTCCTACGTCGAAAACAGGCATGAGAAACCCAGAAGATGGTACACCGTGTGATCAGGAAAGGTTTCTAAAACGCACCTCATTTCTCATCTCCTTTTCTCGGGTTCGCCATTCCAGCCGATTTACTAGCCATCTCCCTCCTTGGAGAATCAGCACCTTTAACCTCCTGTTCCGTACAGGTTGCAATTTGTCCTGAGGATGAAGGGGAAGAGGGGGAACCAATGAGAGACTAGCTCTAGGTGTTGGGACAGGCACAGGTCACTCTATTTTCCCATCAGGAAGAAGAATTAAGCACAAGCTCAGCCTGCCCCCCAGAACCAGAAGAGGGCCTGAAGCAATCCTGCGCTTTTGCGGCCAGCTCCCAAAAAAGCGAGTTGAAAAATGGAGCTCAGGGGCACTGCAATTCACAAACCTGCAGAGTTTTAAATGATACCTCTCGTCCACAAATATATTAAGGGAAGGCAACGAAGAGGCTTTGAAAGCAAGGCAGAATTGCAGGAAACAGATTTCAGGAGGTAGATTCGAATCGCCTTGAAAGCACATGAAAAGCGGCAAAACGTGGACAATGATGCCCTTGGCCAAAAAGGGCGTATGCGTTTTTTCCTGAATATATTCAGGAAAAAACGCATACGCCCTTTTTGGCCAACCAAGCAACCTGGAAAGGCCAATCAGCGCTCCAAAGAAGTCTCGCTTCCCAGCGGGCAAAAGGGCCATGCGGAAAAAAGTGTCCAAACCAGAAATGCAGGACCGGCCATGGAGAAATGGGAGCCTTGCTACGCTGATGGGTGGGATGTAAATTGCCAACAGCCACTCTGGAGAAGTGTACGGTGTGTTCTGAAACATCTAAAAAACACAGCTTGGAGAGCATAGGGCACTTCCACTCATGGGCGTATAAATTGGGAAAACTAAAAATCAGCAAGACACAGGCACCCCAAAGTTTAGGGCTGCTCTGTGGACAAGAACCCCCACTTCATTACACCTTAAATATCCTAGGAAAGAGAAAAATGGATAAAGAAGTTGTGGTCCTCATGTACAATGGAATATCACTCAGCCATGAAATCCACGTCATAAGGCTAGTAGCAGCACGATGAGTGGATTTAGGTACGACGATTCTAAGTGAAATAAGTCACACAGAAAAAGACACTTATCATAAGATATGACTTCTAGAGGGAATGTAAAAACCGCTACACTTGAACTGAATTGCAAAACAGAACAGAGTCCCACGTTTAGGAAACACACTATGGCTGCTGAACGGGAAAGGTGAGGTGGGGTGATGCATAAAACAAGGGTTTCAAATTAGCTCCGATACCGTTCCATAAACCCAATATGTAAGAGACAAGACCTATTCCTTTTTCAGTGAACTGGACTCAACACCCCCTATTCACCACACAAGAATATATCTGACTAGTAAGAATCTTCAAACCTATGTATTGATATCTCTCTGTAAGTGAGTCAAGGGGGTGTAAAGCGGCATAAACACAGCCGTGAAAAGCAGCTAAACCCCATTATAAAAATAAATTACTTTTCAAAACCCGTGAAACAAAGACAGTGAAAGAGAGAGAAATTCTTACAAAATTCGTTCAGGGGCTGTGATGCAACCTGGATTGACCATATCTAGACCCACAGCTGATTGAGACATAAGGGTGGACACTCTTGGGGCTGAGAGGTTCGGTGAGGTTGGGTGAGCCAACGCAGACCCTTTCAAGTAATACTGCATGGAACCCATCCCATGGGTCCCAAATCTCCAGGTTCAAAGGCATCTTCCTACGTCGAAAACAGGCATGAGAAACCCAGAAGATGGTACACGGTGTGATCGGGAAAGGTTTCTAAAACGCACCTCATTTCTCATCTCCTTTGCTCGGGTTCGCCATTCCAGCCGATTTACTAGCCATCTCCCTCCTTGGAGAATCAGCACCTTTAACCTCCTGTTCCGTACTGGTTGCAATTTGTCCTGAGGATGAACGGGAAGAGGGGGAACCAATGAGAGACTAGCTCTAGGTGTTGGGACAGGCACAGGTCACTCTATTTTCCCATCAGGAAGAAGAATTAAGCACAAGCTCAGCCTGCCCCCCAGAACCAGAAGAGGGCCTGAAGCAATCCTGCGCTTTTGCGGCCAGCTCCCAAAAAAGCGAGTTGAAAAATGGAGCTCAGGGGCACTGCAATTCACAAACCTGCAGAGTTTTAAATGATACCTCTCGTCCACAAATATATTAAGGGAAGGCAACGAAGAGGCTTTGAAAGCAAGGCAGAATTGCAGGAAACAGATTTCAGGAGGTAGATTCGAATCGCCTTGAAAGCACATGAAAAGCGGCAAAACGTGGACAATGATGCCCTTGGCCAAAAAGGGCGTATGCGTTTTTTCCTGAATATATTCAGGAAAAAACGCATACGCCCTTTTTGGCCAACCAAGCAACCTGGAAAGGCCAATCAGCGCTCCAAAGAAGTCTCGCTTCCCAGCGGGCAAAAGGGCCATGCGGAAAAAAGTGTCCAAACCAGAAATGCAGGACCGGCCATGGAGAAATGGGAGCCTTGCTACGCTGATGGGTGGGATGTAAATTGCCAACAGCCACTCTGGAGAAGTGTACGGTGTGTTCTGAAACATCTAAAAAACACAGCTTGGAGAGCATAGGGCACTTCCACTCATGGGCGTATAAATTGGGAAAACTAAAAATCAGCAAGACACAGGCACCCCAAAGTTTAGGGCTGCTCTGTGGACAAGAACCCCCACTTCATTACACCTTAAATATCCTAGGAAAGAGAAAAATGGATAAAGAAGTTGTGGTCCTCATGTACAATGGAATATCACTCAGCCATGAAATCCACGTCATAAGGCTAGTAGCAGCACGATGAGTGGATTTAGGTACGACGATTCTAAGTGAAATAAGTCACACAGAAAAAGACACTTATCATAAGATATGACTTCTAGAGGGAATGTAAAAACCGCTACACTTGAACTGAATTGCAAAACAGAACAGAGTCCCACGTTTAGGAAACACACTATGGCTGCTGAACGGGAAAGGTGAGGTGGGGTGATGCATAAAACAAGGGTTTCAAATTAGCTCCGATACCGTTCCATAAACCCAATATGTAAGAGACAAGACCTATTCCTTTTTCAGTGAACTGGACTCAACACCCCCTATTCACCACACAAGAATATATCTGACTAGTAAGAATCTTCAAACCTATGTATTGATATCTCTCTGTAAGTGAGTCAAGGGGGTGTAAAGCGGCATAAACACAGCCGTGAAAAGCAGCTAAACCCCATTATAAAAATAAATTACTTTTCAAAACCCGTGAAACAAAGACAGTGAAAGAGAGAGAAATTCTTACAAAATTCGTTCAGGGGCTGTGATGCAACCTGGATTGACCATATCTAGACCCACAGCTGATTGAGACATAAGGGTGGACACTCTTGGGGCTGAGAGGTTCGGTGAGGTTGGGTGAGCCAACGCAGACCCTTTCAAGTAATACTGCATGGAACCCATCCCATGGGTCCCAAATCTCCAGGTTCAAAGGCATCTTCCTACGTCGAAAACAGGCATGAGAAACCCAGAAGATGGTACACGGTGTGATCGGGAAAGGTTTCTAAAACGCACCTCATTTCTCATCTCCTTTGCTCGGGTTCGCCATTCCAGCCGATTTACTAGCCATCTCCCTCCTTGGAGAATCAGCACCTTTAACCTCCTGTTCCGTACTGGTTGCAATTTGTCCTGAGGATGAACGGGAAGAGGGGGAACCAATGAGAGACTAGCTCTAGGTGTTGGGACAGGCACAGGTCACTCTATTTTCCCATCAGGAAGAAGAATTAAGCACAAGCTCAGCCTGCCCCCCAGAACCAGAAGAGGGCCTGAAGCAATCCTGCGCTTTTGCGGCCAGCTCCCAAAAAAGCGAGTTGAAAAATGGAGCTCAGGGGCACTGCAGTTCACAAACCTGCAGAGTTTTAAATGATACCTCTCGTCCACAAATATATTAAGGGAAGGCAACGAAGAGGCTTTGAAAGCAAGGCAGAATTGCAGGAAACAGATTTCAGGAGGTAGATTCGAATCGCCTTGAAAGCACATGAAAAGCGGCAAAACGTGGACAATGATGCCCTTGGCCAAAAAGGGCGTATGCGTTTTTTCCTGAATATATTCAGGAAAAAACGCATACGCCCTTTTTGGCCAACCAAGCAACCTGGAAAGGCCAATCAGCGCTCCAAAGAAGTCTCGCTTCCCAGCGGGCAAAAGGGCCATGCGGAAAAAAGTGTCCAAACCAGAAATGCAGGACCGGCCATGGAGAAATGGGAGCCTTGCTACGCTGATGGGTGGGATGTAAATTGCCAACAGCCACTCCGGAGAAGTGTACGGTGTGTTCTGAAACATCTAAAAAACACAGCTTGGAGAGCATAGGGCACTTCCACTCATGGCCGTATAAATTGGGAAAACTAAAAATCAGCAAGACACAGGCACCCCAAAGTTTAGGGCTGCTCTGTGGACAAGAACCCCCACTTCATTACACCTTAAATATCCTAGGAAAGAGAAAAATGGATAAAGAAGTTGTGGTCCTCATGTACAATGGAATATCACTCAGCCATGAAATCCACGTCATAAGGCTAGTAGCAGCACGATGAGTGGATTTAGGTACGACGATTCTAAGTGAAATAAGTCACACAGAAAAAGACACTTATCCTAAGATATCACTTCTACAGGGAATGTAAAAACCGCTACACTTGAACTGAATTGCAAAACAGAACAGAGTCCCACGTTTAGGAAACACACTATGGCTGCTGAACGGGAAAGGTGAGGTGGGGTGATGCATAAAACAAGGGTTTCAAATTAGCTCCGATACCGTTCCATAAACCCAATATGTAAGAGACAAGACCTATTCCTTTTTCAGTGAACTGGACTCAACACCCCCTATTCACCGCACAAGAATATATCTGACTAGGAAGAATCTTCAAACCTATGTATTGATATCTCTCTGTAAGTGAGTCAAGGGGGTGTAAAGCGGCATAAACACAGCCGTGAAAAGCAGCTAAACCCCATTATAAAAATAAATTACTTTTCAAAACCCGTGAAACAAAGACAGTGAAAGAGAGAGAAATTCTTACAAAATTCGTTCAGGGGCTGTGATGCAACCTGGATTGACCATATCTAGACCCACAGCTGATTGAGACATAAGGGTGGACACTCTTGGGGCTGAGAGGTTCGGTGAGGTTGGGTGAGCCAACGCAGACCCTTTCAAGTAATACTGCATGGTACCCATCCCATGGGTCCCAAATCTCCAGGTTCAAGGGCATCTTCCTACGTCGAAAACAGGCATGAGAAACCCAGAAGATGGTACACCGTGTGATCGGGAAAGGTTTCTAAAACGCACCTCATTTCTCATCTCCTTTGCTCGGGTTCGCCATTCCAGCCGATTTACTAGCCATCTCCCTCCTTGGAGAATCAGCACCTTTAACCTCCTGTTCCGTACAGGTTGCAATTTGTCCTGAGGATGAACGGGAAGAGGGGGAACCAATGAGAGACTAGCTCTAGGTGTTGGGACAGGCACAGGTCACTCTATTTTCCCATCAGGAAGAAGAATTAAGCACAAGCTCAGCCTGCCCCCCAGAACCAGAAGAGGGCCTGAAGCAATCCTGCGCTTTTGCGGCCAGCTCCCAAAAAAGCGAGTTGAAAAATGGAGCTCAGGGGCACTGCAATTCACAAACCTGCAGAGTTTTAAATGATACCTCTCGTCCACAAATATATTAAGGGAAGGCAACGAAGAGGCTTTGAAAGCAAGGCAGAATTGCAGGAAACAGATTTCAGGAGGTAGATTCGAATCGCCTTGAAAGCACATGAAAAGCGGCAAAACGTGGACAATGATGCCCTTGGCCAAAAAGGGCGTATGCGTTTTTTCCTGAATATATTCAGGAAAAAACGCATACGCCCTTTTTGGCCAACCAAGCAACCTGGAAAGGCCAATCAGCGCTCCAAAGAAGTCTCGCTTCCCAGCGGGCAAAAGGGCCATGCGGAAAAAAGTGTCCAAACCAGAAATGCAGGACCGGCCATGGAGAAATGGGAGCCTTGCTACGCTGATGGGTGGGATGTAAATTGCCAACAGCCACTCTGGAGAAGTGTACGGTGTGTTCTGAAACATCTAAAAAACACAGCTTGGAGAGCATAGGGCACTTCCACTCATGGGCGTATAAATTGGGAAAACTAAAAATCAGCAAGACACAGGCACCCCAAAGTTTAGGGCTGCTCTGTGGACAAGAACCCCCACTTCATTACACCTTAAATATCCTAGGAAAGAGAAAAATGGATAAAGAAGTTGTGGTCCTCATGTACAATGGAATATCACTCAGCCATGAAATCCACGTCATAAGGCTAGTAGCAGCACGATGAGTGGATTTAGGTACGACGATTCTAAGTGAAATAAGTCACACAGAAAAAGACACTTATCCTAAGATATCACTTCTACAGGGAATGTAAAAACCGCTACACTTGAACTGAATTGCAAAACAGAACAGAGTCCCACGTTTAGGAAACACACTATGGCTGCTGAACGGGAAAGGTGAGGTGGGGTGATGCATAAAACAAGGGTTTCAAATTAGCTCCGATACCGTTCCATAAACCCAATATGTAAGAGACAAGACCTATTCCTTTTTCAGTGAACTGGACTCAACACCCCCTATTCACCGCACAAGAATATATCTGACTAGGAAGAATCTTCAAACCTATGTATTGATATCTCTCTGTAAGTGAGTCAAGGGGGTGTAAAGCGGCATAAACACAGCCGTGAAAAGCAGCTAAACCCCATTATAAAAATAAATTACTTTTCAAAACCCGTGAAACAAAGACAGTGAAAGAGAGAGAAATTCTTACAAAATTCGTTCAGGGGCTGTGATGCAACCTGGATTGACCATATCTAGACCCACAGCTGATTGAGACATAAGGGTGGACACTCTTGGGGCTGAGAGGTTCGGTGAGGTTGGGTGAGCCAACGCAGACCCTTTCAAGTAATACTGCATGGTACCCATCCCATGGGTCCCAAATCTCCAGGTTCAAGGGCATCTTCCTACGTCGAAAACAGGCATGAGAAACCCAGAAGATGGTACACGGTGTGATCGGGAAAGGTTTCTAAAACGCACCTCATTTCTCATCTCCTTTGCTCGGGTTCGCCATTCCAGCCGATTTACTAGCCATCTCCCTCCTTGGAGAATCAGCACCTTTAACCTCCTGTTCCGTACAGGTTGCAATTTGTCCTGAGGATGAAGGGGAAGAGGGGGAACCAATGAGATACTAGCTCTAGGTGTTGGGACAGGCACAGGTCACTCTATTTTCCCATCAGGAAGAAGAATTAAGCACAAGCTCAGCCTGCCCCCCAGAACCAGAAGAGGGCCTGAAGCAATCCTGCGCTTTTGCGGCCAGCTCCCAAAAAAGCGAGTTGAAAAATGGAGCTCAGGGGCACTGCAATTCACAAACCTGCAGAGTTTTAAATGATACCTCTCGTCCACAAATATATTAAGGGAAGGCAACGAAGAGGCTTTGAAAGCAAGGCAGAATTGCAGGAAACAGATTTCAGGAGGTAGATTCGAATCGCCTTGAAAGCACATGAAAAGCGGCAAAACGTGGACAATGATGCCCTTGGCCAAAAAGGGCGTATGCGTTTTTTCCTGAATATATTCAGGAAAAAACGCATACGCCCTTTTTGGCCAACCAAGCAACCTGGAAAGGCCAATCAGCGCTCCAAAGAAGTCTCGCTTCCCAGCGGGCAAAAGGGCCATGCGGAAAAAAGTGTCCAAACCAGAAATGCAGGACCGGCCATGGAGAAATGGGAGCCTTGCTACGCTGATGGGTGGGATGTAAATTGCCAACAGCCACTCTGGAGAAGTGTACGGTGTGTTCTGAAACATCTAAAAAACACAGCTTGGAGAGCATAGGGCACTTCCACTCATGGGCGTATAAATTGGGAAAACTAAAAATCAGCAAGACACAGGCACCCCAAAGTTTAGGGCTGCTCTGAGGACAAGAACCCCCACTTCATTACACCTTAAATATCCTAGGAAAGAGAAAAATGGATAAAGAAGTTGTGGTCCTCATGTACAATGGAATATCACTCAGCCATGAAATCCACGTCATAAGGCTAGTAGCAGCACGATGAGTGGATTTAGGTACGACGATTCTAAGTGAAATAAGTCACACAGAAAAAGACACTTATCATAAGATATGACTTCTAGAGGGAATGTAAAAACCGCTACACTTGAACTGAATTGCAAAACAGAACAGAGTCCCACGTTTAGGAAACACACTATGGCTGCTGAACGGGAAAGGTGAGGTGGGGTGATGCATAAAACAAGGGTTTCAAATTAGCTCCGATACCGTTCCATAAACCCAATATGTAAGAGACAAGACCTATTCCTTTTTCAGTGAACTGGACTCAACACCCCCTATTCACCGCACAAGAATATATCTGACTAGTAAGAATCTTCAAACCTATGTATTGATATCTCTCTGTAAGTGAGTCAAGGGGGTGTAAAGCGGCATAAACACAGCCGTGAAAAGCAGCTAAACCCCATTATAAAAATAAATTACTTTTCAAAACCCGTGAAACAAAGGCAGTGAAAGAGAGAGAAATTCTTACAAAATTCGTTCAGGGGCTGTGATGCAACCTGGATTGACCATATCTAGACCCACAGCTGATTGAGACATAAGGGTGGACACTCTTGGGGCTGAGAGGTTCGGTGAGGTTGGGTGAGCCAACGCAGACCCTTTCAAGTAATACTGCATGGAACCCATCCCATGGGTCCCAAATCTCCAGGTTCAAAGGCATCTTCCTATGTCGAAAACAGGCATGAGAAACCCAGAAGATGGTACACGGTGTGATCGGGAAAGGTTTCTAAAACGCACCTCATTTCTCATCTCCTTTGCTCGGGTTCGCCATTCCAGCCGATTTACTAGCCATCTCCCTCCTTGGAGAATCAGCACCTTTAACCTCCTGTTCCGTACTGGTTGCAATTTGTCCTGAGGATGAACGGGAAGAGGGGGAACCAATGAGAGACTAGCTCTAGGTGTTGGGACAGGCACAGGTCACTCTATTTTCCCATCAGGAAGAAGAATTAAGCACAAGCTCAGCCTGCCCCCCAGAACCAGAAGAGGGCCTGAAGCAATCCTGCGCTTTTGCGGCCAGCTCCCAAAAAAGCGAGTTGAAAAATGGAGCTCAGGGGCACTGCAATTCACAAACCTGCAGAGTTTTAAATGATACCTCTCGTCCACAAATATATTAAGGGAAGGCAACGAAGAGGCTTTGAAAGCAAGGCAGAATTGCAGGAAACAGATTTCAGGAGGTAGATTCGAATCGCCTTGAAAGCACATGAAAAGCGGCAAAACGTGGACAATGATGCCCTTGGCCAAAAAGGGCGTATGCGTTTTTTCCTGAATATATTCAGGAAAAAACGCATACGCCCTTTTTGGCCAACCAAGCAACCTGGAAAGGCCAATCAGCGCTCCAAAGAAGTCTCGCTTCCCAGCGGGCAAAAGGGCCATGCGGAAAAAAGTGTCCAAACCAGAAATGCAGGACCGGCCATGGAGAAATGGGAGCCTTGCTACGCTGATGGGTGGGATGTAAATTGCCAACAGCCACTCCGGAGAAGTGTACGGTGTGTTCTGAAACATCTAAAAAACACAGCTTGGAGAGCATAGGGCACTTCCACTCATGGCCGTATAAATTGGGAAAACTAAAAATCAGCAAGACACAGGCACCCCAAAGTTTAGGGCTGCTCTGTGGACAAGAACCCCCACTTCATTACACCTTAAATATCCTAGGAAAGAGAAAAATGGATAAAGAAGTTGTGGTCCTCATGTACAATGGAATATCACTCAGCCATGAAATCAACGTCATAAGGCTAGTAGCAGCACGATGAGTGGATTTAGTTACGACGATTCTAAGTGAAATAAGTCACACAGAAAAAGACACTTATCGTAAGATATCACTTCTAGAGGGAATGTAAAAACCGCTACACTTGAACTGAATGGCAAAACAGAACAGAGTCCCACGTTTAGGAAACACACTATGGCTGCTGAACGGGAAAGGTGAGGTGGGGTGATGCATAAAACAAGGGTTTCAAATTAGCTCCGATACCGTTCCATAAACCCAATATGTAAGAGACAAGACCTATTCCTTTTTCAGTGAACTGGACTCAACACCCCCTATTCACCGCACAAGAATATATCTGACTAGGAAGAATCTTCAAACCTATGTATTGATATCTCTCTGTAAGTGAGTCAAGGGGGTGTAAAGCGGCATAAACACAGCCGTGAAAAGCAGCTAAACCCCATTATAAAAATAAATTACTTTTCAAAACCCGTGAAACAAAGACAGTGAAAGAGAGAGAAATTCTTACAAAATTCGTTCAGGGGCTGTGATGCAACCTGGATTGACCATATCTAGACCCACAGCTGATTGAGACATAAGGGTGGACACTCTTGGGGCTGAGAGGTTCGGTGAGGTTGGGTGAGCCAACGCAGACCCTTTCAAGTAATACTGCATGGTACCCATCCCATGGGTCCCAAATCTCCAGGTTCAAGGGCATCTTCCTACGTCGAAAACAGGCATGAGAAACCCAGAAGATGGTACACGGTGTGATCGGGAAAGGTTTCTAAAACGCACCTCATTTCTCATCTCCTTTGCTCGGGTTCGCCATTCCAGCCGATTTACTAGCCATCTCCCTCCTTGGAGAATCAGCACCTTTAACCTCCTGTTCCGTACAGGTTGCAATTTGTCCTGAGGATGAACGGGAAGAGGGGGAACCAATGAGAGACTAGCTCTAGGTGTTGGGACAGGCACAGGTCACTCTATTTTCCCATCAGGAAGAAGAATTAAGCACAAGCTCAGCCTGCCCCCCAGAACCAGAAGAGGGCCTGAAGCAATCCTGCGCTTTTGCGGCCAGCTCCCAAAAAAGCGAGTTGAAAAACGGAGCTCAGGGGCACTGCAATTCACAAACCTGCAGAGTTTTAAATGATACCTCTCGTCCACAAATATATTAAGGGAAGGCAACGAAGAGGCTTTGAAAGCAAGGCAGAATTGCAGGAAACAGATTTCAGGAGGTAGATTCGAATCGCCTTGAAAGCACATGAAAAGCGGCAAAACGTGGACAATGATGCCCTTGGCCAAAAAGGGCGTATGCATTTTTTCCTGAATATATTCAGGAAAAAACGCATACGCCTTTTTTGGCCAACCAAGCAACCTGGAAAGGCCAATCAGCGCTCCAAAGAAGTCTCGCTTCCCAGCGGGCAAAAGGGCCATGCGGAAAAAAGTGTCCAAACCAGAAATGCAGGACCGGCCATGGAGAAATGGGAGCCTTGCTACGCTGATGGGTGGGATGTAAATTGCCAACAGCCACTCTGGAGAAGTGTACGGTGTGTTCTGAAACATCTAAAAAACACAGCTTGGAGAGCATAGGGCACTTCCACTCATGGGCGTATAAATTGGGAAAACTAAAAATCAGCAAGACACAGGCACCCCAAAGTTTAGGGCTGCTCTGTGGACAAGAACCCCCACTTCATTACACCTTAAATATCCTAGGAAAGAGAAAAATGGATAAAGAAGTTGTGGTCCTCATGTACAATGGAATATCACTCAGCCATGAAATCCACGTCATAAGGCTAGTAGCAGCACGATGAGTGGATTTAGGTACGACGATTCTAAGTGAAATAAGTCACACAGAAAAAGACACTTATCCTAAGATATCACTTCTACAGGGAATGTAAAAACCGCTACACTTGAACTGAATTGCAAAACAGAACAGAGTCCCACGTTTAGGAAACACACTATGGCTGCTGAACGGGAAAGGTGAGGTGGGGTGATGCATAAAACAAGGGTTTCAAATTAGCTCCGATACCGTTCCATAAACCCAATATGTAAGAGACAAGACCTATTCCTTTTTCAGTGAACTGGACTCAACACCCCCTATTCACCGCACAAGAATATATCTGACTAGGAAGAATCTTCAAACCTATGTATTGATATCTCTCTGTAAGTGAGTCAAGGGGGTGTAAAGCGGCATAAACACAGCCGTGAAAAGCAGCTAAACCCCATTATAAAAATAAATTACTTTTCAAAACCCGTGAAACAAAGACAGTGAAAGAGAGAGAAATTCTTACAAAATTCGTTCAGGGGCTGTGATGCAACCTGGATTGACCATATCTAGACCCACAGCTGATTGAGACATAAGGGTGGACACTCTTGGGGCTGAGAGGTTCGGTGAGGTTGGGTGAGCCAACGCAGACCCTTTCAAGTAATACTGCATGGTACCCATCCCATGGGTCCCAAATCTCCAGGTTCAAGGGCATCTTCCTACGTCGAAAACAGGCATGAGAAACCCAGAAGATGGTACACGGTGTGATCGGGAAAGGTTTCTAAAACGCACCTCATTTCTCATCTCCTTTGCTCGGGTTCGCCATTCCAGCCGATTTACTAGCCATCTCCCTCCTTGGAGAATCAGCACCTTTAACCTCCTGTTCCGTACAGGTTGCAATTTGTCCTGAGGATGAACGGGAAGAGGGGGAACCAATGAGAGACTAGCTCTAGGTGTTGGGACAGGCACAGGTCACTCTATTTTCCCATCAGGAAGAAGAATTAATCACAAGCTCAGCCTGCCCCCCAGAACCAGAAGAGGGCCTGAAGCAATCCTGCGCTTTTGCGGCCAGCTCCCAAAAAAGCGAGTTGAAAAACGGAGCTCAGGGGCACTGCAATTCACAAACCTGCAGAGTTTTAAATGATACCTCTCGTCCACAAATATATTAAGGGAAGGCAACGAAGAGGCTTTGAAAGCAAGGCAGAATTGCAGGAAACAGATTTCAGGAGGTAGATTCGAATCGCCTTGAAAGCACATGAAAAGCGGCAAAACGTGGACAATGATGCCCTTGGCCAAAAAGGGCGTATGCGTTTTTTCCTGAATATATTCAGGAAAAAACGCATACGCCCTTTTTGGCCAACCAAGCAACCTGGAAAGGCCAATCAGCGCTCCAAAGAAGTCTCGCTTCCCAGCGGGCAAAAGGGCCATGCGGAAAAAAGTGTCCAAACCAGAAATGCAGGACCGGCCATGGAGAAATGGGAGCCTTGCTACGCTGATGGGTGGGATGTAAATTGCCAACAGCCACTCTGGAGAAGTGTACGGTGTGTTCTGAAACATCTAAAAAACACAGCTTGGAGAGCATAGGGCACTTCCACTCATGGGCGTATAAATTGGGAAAACTAAAAATCAGCAAGACACAGGCACCCCAAAGTTTAGGGCTGCTCTGTGGACAAGAACCCCCACTTCATTACACCTTAAATATCCTAGGAAAGAGAAAAATGGATAAAGAAGTTGTGGTCCTCATGTACAATGGAATATCACTCAGCCATGAAATCCACGTCATAAGGCTAGTAGCAGCACGATGAGTGGATTTAGGTACGACGATTCTAAGTGAAATAAGTCACACAGAAAAAGACACTTATCCTAAGATATCACTTCTACAGGGAATGTAAAAACCGCTACACTTGAACTGAATTGCAAAACAGAACAGAGTCCCACGTTTAGGAAACACACTATGGCTGCTGAACGGGAAAGGTGAGGTGGGGTGATGCATAAAACAAGGGTTTCAAATTAGCTCCGATACCGTTCCATAAACCCAATATGTAAGAGACAAGACCTATTCCTTTTTCAGTGAACTGGACTCAACACCCCCTATTCACCGCACAAGAATATATCTGACTAGGAAGAATCTTCAAACCTATGTATTGATATCTCTCTGTAAGTGAGTCAAGGGGGTGTAAAGCGGCATAAACACAGCCGTGAAAAGCAGCTAAACCCCATTATAAAAATAAATTACTTTTCAAAACCCGTGAAACAAAGACAGTGAAAGAGAGAGAAATTCTTACAAAATTCGTTCAGGGGCTGTGATGCAACCTGGATTGACCATATCTAGACCCACAGCTGATTGAGACATAAGGGTGGACACTCTTGGGGCTGAGAGGTTCGGTGAGGTTGGGTGAGCCAACGCAGACCCTTTCAAGTAATACTGCATGGTACCCATCCCATGGGTCCCAAATCTCCAGGTTCAAGGGCATCTTCCTACGTCGAAAACAGGCATGAGAAACCCAGAAGATGGTACACGGTGTGATCGGGAAAGGTTTCTAAAACGCACCTCATTTCTCATCTCCTTTGCTCGGGTTCGCCATTCCAGCCGATTTACTAGCCATCTCCCTCCTTGGAGAATCAGCACCTTTAACCTCCTGTTCCGTACAGGTTGCAATTTGTCCTGAGGATGAAGGGGAAGAGGGGGAACCAATGAGATACTAGCTCTAGGTGTTGGGACAGGCACAGGTCACTCTATTTTCCCATCAGGAAGAAGAATTAAGCACAAGCTCAGCCTGCCCCCCAGAACCAGAAGAGGGCCTGAAGCAATCCTGCGCTTTTGCGGCCAGCTCCCAAAAAAGCGAGTTGAAAAATGGAGCTCAGGGGCACTGCAATTCACAAACCTGCAGAGTTTTAAATGATACCTCTCGTCCACAAATATATTAAGGGAAGGCAACGAAGAGGCTTTGAAAGCAAGGCAGAATTGCAGGAAACAGATTTCAGGAGGTAGATTCGAATCGCCTTGAAAGCACATGAAAAGCGGCAAAACGTGGACAATGATGCCCTTGGCCAAAAAGGGCGTATGCGTTTTTTCCTGAATATATTCAGGAAAAAACGCATACGCCCTTTTTGGCCAACCAAGCAACCTGGAAAGGCCAATCAGCGCTCCAAAGAAGTCTCGCTTCCCAGCGGGCAAAAGGGCCATGCGGAAAAAAGTGTCCAAACCAGAAATGCAGGACCGGCCATGGAGAAATGGGAGCCTTGCTACGCTGATGGGTGGGATGTAAATTGCCAACAGCCACTCTGGAGAAGTGTACGGTGTGTTCTGAAACATCTAAAAAACACAGCTTGGAGAGCATAGGGCACTTCCACTCATGGGCGTATAAATTGGGAAAACTAAAAATCAGCAAGACACAGGCACCCCAAAGTTTAGGGCTGCTCTGTGGACAAGAACCCCCACTTCATTACACCTTAAATATCCTAGGAAAGAGAAAAATGGATAAAGAAGTTGTGGTCCTCATGTACAATGGAATATCACTCAGCCATGAAATCCACGTCATAAGGCTAGTAGCAGCACGATGAGTGGATTTAGGTACGACGATTCTAAGTGAAATAAGTCACACAGAAAAAGACACTTATCATAAGATATGACTTCTAGAGGGAATGTAAAAACCGCTACACTTGAACTGAATTGCAAAACAGAACAGAGTCCCACGTTTAGGAAACACACTATGGCTGCTGAACGGGAAAGGTGAGGTGGGGTGATGCATAAAACAAGGGTTTCAAATTAGCTCCGATACCGTTCCATAAACCCAATATGTAAGAGACAAGACCTATTCCTTTTTCAGTGAACTGGACTCAACACCCCCTATTCACCGCACAAGAATATATCTGACTAGTAAGAATCTTCAAACCTATGTATTGATATCTCTCTGTAAGTGAGTCAAGGGGGTGTAAAGCGGCATAAACACAGCCGTGAAAAGCAGCTAAACCCCATTATAAAAATAAATTACTTTTCAAAACCCGTGAAACAAAGGCAGTGAAAGAGAGAGAAATTCTTACAAAATTCGTTCAGGGGCTGTGATGCAACCTGGATTGACCATATCTAGACCCACAGCTGATTGAGACATAAGGGTGGACACTCTTGGGGCTGAGAGGTTCGGTGAGGTTGGGTGAGCCAACGCAGACCCTTTCAAGTAATACTGCATGGAACCCATCCCATGGGTCCCAAATCTCCAGGTTCAAAGGCATCTTCCTATGTCGAAAACAGGCATGAGAAACCCAGAAGATGGTACACGGTGTGATCGGGAAAGGTTTCTAAAACGCACCTCATTTCTCATCTCCTTTGCTCGGGTTCGCCATTCCAGCCGATTTACTAGCCATCTCCCTCCTTGGAGAATCAGCACCTTTAACCTCCTGTTCCGTACTGGTTGCAATTTGTCCTGAGGATGAACGGGAAGAGGGGGAACCAATGAGAGACTAGCTCTAGGTGTTGGGACAGGCACAGGTCACTCTATTTTCCCATCAGGAAGAAGAATTAAGCACAAGCTCAGCCTGCCCCCCAGAACCAGAAGAGGGCCTGAAGCAATCCTGCGCTTTTGCGGCCAGCTCCCAAAAAAGCGAGTTGAAAAATGGAGCTCAGGGGCACTGCAATTCACAAACCTGCAGAGTTTTAAATGATACCTCTCGTCCACAAATATATTAAGGGAAGGCAACGAAGAGGCTTTGAAAGCAAGGCAGAATTGCAGGAAACAGATTTCAGGAGGTAGATTCGAATCGCCTTGAAAGCACATGAAAAGCGGCAAAACGTGGACAATGATGCCCTTGGCCAAAAAGGGCGTATGCGTTTTTTCCTGAATATATTCAGGAAAAAACGCATACGCCCTTTTTGGCCAACCAAGCAACCTGGAAAGGCCAATCAGCGCTCCAAAGAAGTCTCGCTTCCCAGCGGGCAAAAGGGCCATGCGGAAAAAAGTGTCCAAACCAGAAATGCAGGACCGGCCATGGAGAAATGGGAGCCTTGCTACGCTGATGGGTGGGATGTAAATTGCCAACAGCCACTCCGGAGAAGTGTACGGTGTGTTCTGAAACATCTAAAAAACACAGCTTGGAGAGCATAGGGCACTTCCACTCATGGCCGTATAAATTGGGAAAACTAAAAATCAGCAAGACACAGGCACCCCAAAGTTTAGGGCTGCTCTGTGGACAAGAACCCCCACTTCATTACACCTTAAATATCCTAGGAAAGAGAAAAATGGATAAAGAAGTTGTGGTCCTCATGTACAATGGAATATCACTCAGCCATGAAATCAACGTCATAAGGCTAGTAGCAGCACGATGAGTGGATTTAGTTACGACGATTCTAAGTGAAATAAGTCACACAGAAAAAGACACTTATCATAAGATATGACTTCTAGAGGGAATGTAAAAACCGCTACACTTGAACTGAATTGCAAAACAGAACAGAGTCCCACGTTTAGGAAACACACTATGGCTGCTGAACGGGAAAGGTGAGGTGGGGTGATGCATAAAACAAGGGTTTCAAATTAGCTCCGATACCGTTCCATAAACCCAATATGTAAGAGACAAGACCTATTCCTTTTTCAGTGAACTGGACTCAACACCCCCTATTCACCGCACAAGAATATATCTGACTAGGAAGAATCTTCAAACCTATGTATTGATATCTCTCTGTAAGTGAGTCAAGGGGGTGTAAAGCGGCATAAACACAGCCGTGAAAAGCAGCTAAACCCCATTATAAAAATAAATTACTTTTCAAAACCCGTGAAACAAAGACAGTGAAAGAGAGAGAAATTCTTACAAAATTCGTTCAGGGGCTGTGATGCAACCTGGATTGACCATATCTAGACCCACAGCTGATTGAGACATAAGGGTGGACACTCTTGGGGCTGAGAGGTTCGGTGAGGTTGGGTGAGCCAACGCAGACCCTTTCAAGTAATACTGCATGGTACCCATCCCATGGGTCCCAAATCTCCAGGTTCAAGGGCATCTTCCTACGTCGAAAACAGGCATGAGAAACCCAGAAGATGGTACACGGTGTGATCGGGAAAGGTTTCTAAAACGCACCTCATTTCTCATCTCCTTTGCTCGGGTTCGCCATTCCAGCCGATTTACTAGCCATCTCCCTCCTTGGAGAATCAGCACCTTTAACCTCCTGTTCCGTACAGGTTGCAATTTGTCCTGAGGATGAAGGGGAAGAGGGGGAACCAATGAGAGACTAGCTCTAGGGGTTGGGACAGGCACAGGTCACTCTATTTTCCCATCAGGAAGAAGAATTAAGCACAAGCTCAGCCTGCCCCCCAGAACCAGAAGAGGGCCTGAAGCAATCCTGCGCTTTTGCGGCCAGCTCCCAAAAAAGCGAGTTGAAAAATGGAGCTCAGGGGCACTGCAATTCACAAACCTGCAGAGTTTTAAATGATACCTCTCGTCCACAAATATATTAAGGGAAGGCAACGAAGAGGCTTTGAAAGCAAGGCAGAATTGCAGGAAACAGATTTCAGGAGGTAGATTCGAATCGCCTTGAAAGCACATGAAAAGCGGCGAAACGTGGACAATGATGCCCTTGGCCAAAAAGGGCGTATGCGTTTTTTCCTGAATATATTCAGGAAAAAACGCATACGCCCTTTTTGGCCAACCAAGCAACCTGGAAAGGCCAATCAGCGCTCCAAAGAAGTCTCGCTTCCCAGCGGGCAAAAGGGCCATGCGGAAAAAAGTGTCCAAACCAGAAATGCAGGACCGGCCATGGAGAAATGGGAGCCTTGCTACGCTGATGGGTGGGATGTAAATTGCCAACAGCCACTCCGGAGAAGTGTACGGTGTGTTCTGAAACATCTAAAAAACACAGCTTGGAGAGCATAGGGCACTTCCACTCATGGGCGTATAAATTGGGAAAACTAAAAATCAGCAAGACACAGGCACCCCAAAGTTTAGGGCTGCTCTGTGGACAAGAACCCCCACTTCATTACACCTTAAATATCCTAGGAAAGAGAAAAATGGATAAAGAAGTTGTGGTCCTCATGTACAATGGAATATCACTCAGCCATGAAATCCACGTCATAAGGCTAGTAGCAGCACGATGAGTGGATTTAGGTACGACGATTCTAAGTGAAATAAGTCACACAGAAAAAGACACTTATCATAAGATATCACTTCTAGAGGGAATGTAAAAACCGCTACACTTGAACTGAATTGCAACACAGAACAGAGTCCCACGTTTAGGAAACACACTATGGCTGCTGAACGGGAAAGGTGAGGTGGGGTGATGCATAAAACAAGGGTTTCAAATTAGCTCCGATACCGTTCCATAAACCCAATATGTAAGAGACAAGACCTATTCCTTTTTCAGTGAACTGGACTCAACACCCCCTATTCACCGCACAAGAATATATCTGACTAGGAAGAATCTTCAAACCTATGTATTGATATCTCTCTGTAAGTGAGTCAAGGGGGTGTAAAGCGGCATAAACACAGCCGTGAAAAGCAGCTAAACCCCATTATAAAAATAAATTACTTTTCAAAACCCGTGAAACAAAGACAGTGAAAGAGAGAGAAATTCTTACAAAATTCGTTCAGGGGCTGTGATGCAACCTGGATTGACCATATCTAGACCCACAGCTGATTGAGACATAAGGGTGGACACTCTTGGGGCTGAGAGGTTCGGTGAGGTTGGGTGAGCCAACGCAGACCCTTTCAAGTAATACTGCATGGTACCCATCCCATGGGTCCCAAATCTCCAGGTTCAAGGGCATCTTCCTACGTCGAAAACAGGCATGAGAAACCCAGAAGATGGTACACGGTGTGATCGGGAAAGGTTTCTAAAACGCACCTCATTTCTCATCTCCTTTGCTCGGGTTCGCCATTCCAGCCGATTTACTAGCCATCTCCCTCCTTGGAGAATCAGCACCTTTAACCTCCTGTTCCGTACAGGTTGCAATTTGTCCTGAGGATGAACGGGAAGAGGGGGAACCAATGAGAGACTAGCTCTAGGGGTTGGGACAGGCACAGGTCACTCTATTTTCCCATCAGGAAGAAGAATTAAGCACAAGCTCAGCCTGCCCCCCAGAACCAGAAGAGGGCCTGAAGCAATCCTGCGCTTTTGCGGCCAGCTCCCAAAAAAGCGAGTTGAAAAATGGAGCTCAGGGGCACTGCAATTCACAAACCTGCAGAGTTTTAAATGATACCTCTCGTCCACAAATATATTAAGGGAAGGCAACGAAGAGGCTTTGAAAGCAAGGCAGAATTGCAGGAAACAGATTTCAGGAGGTAGATTCGAATCGCCTTGAAAGCACATGAAAAGCGGCGAAACGTGGACAATGATGCCCTTGGCCAAAAAGGGCGTATGCGTTATTTCCTGAATATATTCAGGAAAAAACGCATACGCCCTTTTTGGCCAACCAAGCAACCTGGAAAGGCCAATCAGCGCTCCAAAGAAGTCTCGCTTCCCAGCGGGCAAAAGGGCCATGCGGAAAAAAGTGTCCAAACCAGAAATGCAGGACCGGCCATGGAGAAATGGGAGCCTTGCTACGCTGATGGGTGGGATGTAAATTGCCAACAGCCACTCCGGAGAAGTGTACGGTGTGTTCTGAAACATCTAAAAAACACAGCTTGGAGAGCATAGGGCACTTCCACTCATGGGCGTATAAATTGGGAAAACTAAAAATCAGCAAGACACAGGCACCCCAAAGTTTAGGGCTGCTCTGTGGACAAGAACCCCCACTTCATTACACCTTAAATATCCTAGGAAAGAGAAAAATGGATAAAGAAGTTGTGGTCCTCATGTACAACGGAATATCACTCAGCCATGAAATCAACGTCATAAGGCTAGTAGCAGCACGATGAGTGGATTTAGGTACGACGATTCTAAGTGAAATAAGTCACACAGAAAAAGACACTTATCATAAGATATGACTTCTAGAGGGAATGTAAAAACCGCTACACTTGAACTGAATTGCAAAACAGAAGAGAGTCCCACGTTTAGGAAACACACTATGGCTGCTGAACGGGAAAGGTGAGGTGGGGTGATGCATAAAACAAGGGTTTCAAATTAGCTCCGATACCGTTCCATAAACCCAATATGTAAGAGACAAGACCTATTCCTTTTTCAGTGAACTGGACTCAACACCCCCTATTCACCGCACAAGAATATATCTGACTAGGAAGAATCTTCAAACCTATGTATTGATATCTCTCTGTAAGTGAGTCAAGGGGGTGTAAAGCGGCATAAACACAGCCGTGAAAAGCAGCTAAACCCCATTATAAAAATAAATTACTTTTCAAAACCCGTGAAACAAAGACAGTGAAAGAGAGAGAAATTCTTACAAAATTCGTTCAGGGGCTGTGATGCAACCTGGATTGACCATATCTAGACCCACAGCTGATTGAGACATAAGGGTGGACACTCTTGGGGCTGAGAGGTTCGGTGAGGTTGGGTGAGCCAACGCAGACCCTTTCAAGTAATACTGCATGGTACCCATCCCATGGGTCCCAAATCTCCAGGTTCAAGGGCATCTTCCTACGTCGAAAACAGGCATGAGAAACCCAGAAGATGGTACACGGTGTGATCGGGAAAGGTTTCTAAAACGCACCTCATTTCTCATCTCCTTTGCTCGGGTTCGCCATTCCAGCCGATTTACTAGCCATCTCCCTCCTTGGAGAATCAGCACCTTTAACCTCCTGTTCCGTACAGGTTGCAATTTGTCCTGAGGATGAACGGGAAGAGGGGGAACCAATGAGAGACTAGCTCTAGGTGTTGGGACAGGCACAGGTCACTCTATTTTCCCATCAGGAAGAAGAATTAAGCACAAGCTCAGCCTGCCCCCCAGAACCAGAAGAGGGCCTGAAGCAATCCTGCGCTTTTGCGGCCAGCTCCCAAAAAAGCGAGTTGAAAAATGGAGCTCAGGGGCACTGCAATTCACAAACCTGCAGAGTTTTAAATGATACCTCTCGTCCACAAATATATTAAGGGAAGGCAACGAAGAGGCTTTGAAAGCAAGGCAGAATTGCAGGAAACAGATTTCAGGAGGTAGATTCGAATCGCCTTGAAAGCACATGAAAAGCGGCAAAACGTGGACAATGATGCCCTTGGCCAAAAAGGGCGTATGCGTTTTTTCCTGAATATATTCAGGAAAAAACGCATACGCCCTTTTTGGCCAACCAAGCAACCTGGAAAGGCCAATCAGCGCTCCAAAGAAGTCTCGCTTCCCAGCGGGCAAAAGGGCCATGCGGAAAAAAGTGTCAAAACCAGAAATGCAGGACCGGCCATGGAGAAATGGGAGCCTTGCTACGCTGATGGGTGGGATGTAAATTGCCAACAGCCACTCCGGAGAAGTGTACGGTGTGTTCTGAAACATCTAAAAAACACAGCTTGGAGAGCATAGGGCACTTCCACTCATGGCCGTATAAATTGGGAAAACTAAAAATCAGCAAGACACAGGCACCCCAAAGTTTAGGGCTGCTCTGTGGACAAGAACCCCCACTTCATTACACCTTAAATATCCTAGGAAAGAGAAAAATGGATAAAGAAGTTGTGGTCCTCATGTACAATGGAATATCACTCAGCCATGAAATCAACGTCATAAGGCTAGTAGCAGCACGATGAGTGGATTTAGGTACGACGATTCTAAGTGAAATAAGTCACACAGAAAAAGACACTTATCATAAGATATGACTTCTAGAGGGAATGTAAAAACCGCTACACTTGAACTGAATTGCAAAACAGAAGAGAGTCCCACGTTTAGGAAACACACTATGGCTGCTGAACGGGAAAGGTGAGGTGGGGTGATGCATAAAACAAGGGTTTCAAATTAGCTCCGATACCGTTCCATAAACCCAATATGTAAGAGACAAGACCTATTCCTTTTTCAGTGAACTGGACTCAACACCCCCTATTCACCGCACAAGAATATATCTGACTAGGAAGAATCTTCAAACCTATGTATTGATATCTCTCTGTAAGTGAGTCAAGGGGGTGTAAAGCGGCATAAACACAGCCGTGAAAAGCAGCTAAACCCCATTATAAAAATAAAATACTTTTCAAAACCCGTGAAACAAAGACAGTGAAAGAGAGAGAAATTCTTACAAAATTCGTTCAGGGGCTGTGATGCAACCTGGATTGACCATATCTAGACCCACAGCTGATTGAGACATAAGGGTGGACACTCTTGGGGCTGAGAGGTTCGGTGAGGTTGGGTGAGCCAACGCAGACCCTTTCAAGTAATACTGCATGGTACCCATCCCATGGGTCCCAAATCTCCAGGTTCAAGGGCATCTTCCTACGTCGAAAACAGGCATGAGAAACCCAGAAGATGGTACACCGTGTGATCGGGAAAGGTTTCTAAAACGCACCTCATTTCTCATCTCCTTTGCTCGGGTTCGCCATTCCAGCCGATTTACTAGCCATCTCCCTCCTTGGAGAATCAGCACCTTTAACCTCCTGTTCCGTACAGGTTGCAATTTGTCCTGAGGATGAACGGGAAGAGGGGGAAGCAATGAGAGACTAGCTCTAGGTGTTGGGACAGGCACAGGTCACTCTATTTTCCCATCAGGAAGAAGAATTAAGCACAAGCTCAGCCTGCCCCCCAGAACCAGAAGAGGGCCTGAAGCAATCCTGCGCTTTTGCGGCCAGCTCCCAAAAAAGCGAGTTGAAAAATGGAGCTCAGGGGCACTGCAATTCACAAACCTGCAGAGTTTTAAATGATACCTCTCGTCCACAAATATATTAAGGGAAGGCAACGAAGAGGCTTTGAAAGCAAGGCAGAATTGCAGGAAACAGATTTCAGGAGGTAGATTCGAATCGCCTTGAAAGCACATGAAAAGCGGCAAAACGTGGACAATGATGCCCTTGGCCAAAAAGGGCGTATGCGTTTTTTCCTGAATATATTCAGGAAAAAACGCATACGCCCTTTTTGGCCAACCAAGCAACCTGGAAAGGCCAATCAGCGCTCCAAAGAAGTCTCGCTTCCCAGCGGGCAAAAGGGCCATGCGGAAAAAAGTGTCCAAACCAGAAATGCAGGACCGGCCATGGAGAAATGGGAGCCTTGCTACACTGATGGGTGGGATGTAAATTGCCAACAGCCACTCCGGAGAAGTGTACGGTGTGTTCTGAAACATCTAAAAAACACAGCTTGGAGAGCATAGGGCACTTCCACTCATGGCCGTATAAATTGGGAAAACTAAAAATCAGCAAGACACAGGCACCCCAAAGTTTAGGGCTGCTCTGTGGACAAGAACCCCCACTTCATTACACCTTAAATATCCTAGGAAAGAGAAAAATGGATAAAGAAGTTGTGGTCCTCATGTACAATGGAATATCACTCAGCCATAAAATCAACGTCATAAGGCTAGTAGCAGCACGATGAGTGGATTTAGGTACGACGATTCTAAGTGAAATAAGTCACACAGAAAAAGACACTTATCATAAGATATCACTTCTAGAGGGAATGTAAAAACCGCTACACTTGAACTGAATTGCAACACAGAACAGAGTCCCACGTTTAGGAAACACACTATGGCTGCTGAACGGGAAAGGTGAGGTGGGGTGATGCATAAAACAAGGGTTTCAAATTAGCTCCGATACCGTTCCATAAACCCAATATGTAAGAGACAAGACCTATTCCTTTTTCAGTGAACTGGACTCAACACCCCCTATTCACCGCACAAGAATATATCTGACTAGGAAGAATCTTCAAACCTATGTATTGATATCTCTCTGTAAGTGAGTCAAGGGGGTGTAAAGCGGCATAAACACAGCCGTGAAAAGCAGCTAAACCCCAATATAAAAATAAATTACTTTTCAAAACCCGTGAAACAAAGACAGTGAAAGAGAGAGAAATTCTTACAAAATTCGTTCAGGGGCTGTGATGCAACCTGGATTGACCATATCTAGACCCACAGCTGATTGAGACATAAGGGTGGACACTCTTGGGGCTGAGAGGTTCGGTGAGGTTGGGTGAGCCAACGCAGACCCTTTCAAGTAATACTGCATGGTACCCATCCCATGGGTCCCAAATCTCCAGGTTCAAGGGCATCTTCCTACGTCGAAAACAGGCATGAGAAACCCAGAAGATGGTACACGGTGTGATCGGGAAAGGTTTCTAAAACGCACCTCATTTCTCATCTCCTTTGCTCGGGTTCGCCATTCCAGCCGATTTACTAGCCATCTCCCTCCTTGGAGAATCAGCACCTTTAACCTCCTGTTCCGTACAGGTTGCAATTTGTCCTGAGGATGAACGGGAAGAGGGGGAACCAATGAGAGACTAGCTCTAGGTGTTGGGACAGGCACAGGTCACTCTATTTTCCCATCAGGAAGAAGAATTAAGCACAAGCTCAGCCTGCCCCCCAGAACCAGAAGAGGGCCTGAAGCAATCCTGCGCTTTTGCGGCCAGCTCCCAAAAAAGCGAGTTGAAAAATGGAGCTCAGGGGCACTGCAATTCACAAACCTGCAGAGTTTTAAATGATACCTCTCGTCCACAAATATATTAAGGGAAGGCAACGAAGAGGCTTTGAAAGCAAGGCAGAATTGCAGGAAACAGATTTCAGGAGGTAGATTCGAATCGCCTTGAAAGCACATGAAAAGCGGCAAAACGTGGACAATGATGCCCTTGGCCAAAAAGGGCGTATGCGTTTTTTCCTGAATATATTCAGGAAAAAACGCATACGCCCTTTTTGGCCAACCAAGCAACCTGGAAAGGCCAATCAGCGCTCCAAAGAAGTCTCGCTTCCCAGCGGGCAAAAGGGCCATGCGGAAAAAAGTGTCCAAACCAGAAATGCAGGACCGGCCATGGAGAAATGGGAGCCTTGCTACGCTGATGGGTGGGATGTAAATTGCCAACAGCCACTCCGGAGAAGTGTACGGTGTGTTCTGAAACATCTAAAAAACACAGCTTGGAGAGCATAGGGCACTTCCACTCATGGCCGTATAAATTGGGAAAACTAAAAATCAGCAAGACACAGGCACCCCAAAGTTTAGGGCTGCTCTGTGGACAAGAACCCCCACTTCATTACACCTTAAATATCCTAGGAAAGAGAAAAATGGATAAAGAAGTTGTGGTCCTCATGTACAATGGAATATCACTCAGCCATGAAATCAACGTCATAAGGCTAGTAGCAGCACGATGAGTGGATTTAGGTACGACGATTCTAAGTGAAATAAGTCACACAGAAAAAGACACTTATCATAAGATATCACTTCTAGAGGGAATGTAAAAACCGCTACACTTGAACTGAATTGCAACACAGAACAGAGTCCCACGTTTAGGAAACACACTATGGCTGCTGAACGGGAAAGGTGAGGTGGGGTGATGCATAAAACAAGGGTTTCAAATTAGCTCCGATACCGTTCCATAAACCCAATATGTAAGAGACAAGACCTATTCCTTTTTCAGTGAACTGGACTCAACACCCCCTATTCACCGCACAAGAATATATCTGACTAGGAAGAATCTTCAAACCTATGTATTGATATCTCTCTGTAAGTGAGTCAAGGGGGTGTAAAGCGGCATAAACACAGCCGTGAAAAGCAGCTAAACCCCATTATAAAAATAAATTACTTTTCAAAACCCGTGAAACAAAGACAGTGAAAGAGAGAGAAATTCTTACAAAATTCGTTCAGGGGCTGTGATGCAACCTGGATTGACCATATCTAGACCCACAGCTGATTGAGACATAAGGGTGGACACTCTTGGGGCTGAGAGGTTCGGTGAGGTTGGGTGAGCCAACGCAGACCCTTTCAAGTAATACTGCATGGTACCCATCCCATGGGTCCCAAATCTCCAGGTTCAAGGGCATCTTCCTACGTCGAAAACAGGCATGAGAAACCCAGAAGATGGTACACGGTGTGATCGGGAAAGGTTTCTAAAACGCACCTCATTTCTCATCTCCTTTGCTCGGGTTCGCCATTCCAGCCGATTTACTAGCCATCTCCCTCCTTGGAGAATCAGCACCTTTAACCTCCTGTTCCGTACAGGTTGCAATTTGTCCTGAGGATGAAGGGGAAGAGGGGGAACCAATGAGAGACTAGCTCTAGGTGTTGGGACAGGCACAGGTCACTCTATTTTCCCATCAGGAAGAAGAATTAAGCACAAGCTCAGCCTGCCCCCCAGAACCAGAAGAGGGCCTGAAGCAATCCTGCGCTTTTGCGGCCAGCTCCCAAAAAAGCGAGTTGAAAAATGGAGCTCAGGGGCACTGCAATTCACAAACCTGCAGAGTTTTAAATGATACCTCTCGTCCACAAATATATTAAGGGAAGGCAACGAAGAGGCTTTGAAAGCAAGGCAGAATTGCAGGAAACAGATTTCAGGAGGTAGATTCGAATCGCCTTGAAAGCACATGAAAAGCGGCGAAACGTGGACAATGATGCCCTTGGCCAAAAAGGGCGTATGCGTTTTTTCCTGAATATAT
Organism: Balaenoptera acutorostrata; assembly: GCF_949987535.1. NCBI lineage: Eukaryota > Metazoa > Chordata > Mammalia > Artiodactyla > Balaenopteridae > Balaenoptera > Balaenoptera acutorostrata. The sequence continues at coordinate 34,169 of NW_026646829.1, read as the reverse complement.
TCAGGAAAAAACGCATACGCCCTTTTTGGCCAACCAAGCAACCTGGAAAGGCCAATCAGCGCTCCAAAGAAGTCTCGCTTCCCAGCGGGCAAAAGGGCCATGCGGAAAAAAGTGTCCAAACCAGAAATGCAGGACCGGCCATGGAGAAATGGGAGCCTTGCTACGCTGATGGGTGGGATGTAAATTGCCAACAGCCACTCCGGAGAAGTGTACGGTGTGTTCTGAAACATCTAAAAAACACAGCTTGGAGAGCATAGGGCACTTCCACTCATGGGCGTATAAATTGGGAAAACTAAAAATCAGCAAGACACAGGCACCCCAAAGTTTAGGGCTGCTCTGTGGACAAGAACCCCCACTTCATTACACCTTAAATATCCTAGGAAAGAGAAAAATGGATAAAGAAGTTGTGGTCCTCATGTACAATGGAATATCACTCAGCCATGAAATCCACGTCATAAGGCTAGTAGCAGCACGATGAGTGGATTTAGGTACGACGATTCTAAGTGAAATAAGTCACACAGAAAAAGACACTTATCATAAGATATCACTTCTAGAGGGAATGTAAAAACCGCTACACTTGAACTGAATTGCAAAACAGAACAGAGTCCCACGTTTAGGAAACACACTATGGCTGCTGAACGGGAAAGGTGAGGTGGGGTGATGCATAAAACAAGGGTTTCAAATTAGCTCCGATACCGTTCCATAAACCCAATATGTAAGAGACAAGACCGATTCCTTTTTCAGTGAACTGGACTCAACACCCCCTATTCACCGCACAAGAATATATCTGACTAGGAAGAATCTTCAAACCTATGTATTGATATCTCTCTGTAAGTGAGTCAAGGGGGTGTAAAGCGGCATAAACACAGCCGTGAAAAGCAGCTAAACCCCATTATAAAAATAAATTACTTTTCAAAACCCGTGAAACAAAGACAGTGAAAGAGAGAGAAATTCTTACAAAATTCGTTCAGGGGCTGTGATGCAACCTGGATTGACCATATCTAGACCCACAGCTGATTGAGACATAAGGGTGGACACTCTTGGGGCTGAGAGGTTCGGTGAGGTTGGGTGAGCCAACGCAGACCCTTTCAAGTAATACTGCATGGTACCCATCCCATGGGTCCCAAATCTCCAGGTTCAAGGGCATCTTCCTACGTCGAAAACAGGCATGAGAAACCCAGAAGATGGTACACGGTGTGATCGGGAAAGGTTTCTAAAACGCACCTCATTTCTCATCTCCTTTGCTCGGGTTCGCCATTCCAGCCGATTTACTAGCCATCTCCCTCCTTGGAGAATCAGCACCTTTAACCTCCTGTTCCGTACAGGTTGCAATTTGTCCTGAGGATGAACGGGAAGAGGGGGAACCAATGAGAGACTAGCTCTAGGGGTTGGGACAGGCACAGGTCACTCTATTTTCCCATCAGGAAGAAGAATTAAGCACAAGCTCAGCCTGCCCCCCAGAACCAGAAGAGGGCCTGAAGCAATCCTGCGCTTTTGCGGCCAGCTGCCAAAAAAGCGAGTTGAAAAATGGAGCTCAGGGGCACTGCAATTCACAAACCTGCAGAGTTTTAAATGATACCTCTCGTCCACAAATATATTAAGGGAAGGCAACGAAGAGGCTTTGAAAGCAAGGCAGAATTGCAGGAAACAGATTTCAGGAGGTAGATTCGAATCGCCTTGAAAGCACATGAAAAGCGGCGAAACGTGGACAATGATGCCCTTGGCCAAAAAGGGCGTATGCGTTATTTCCTGAATATATTCAGGAAAAAACGCATACGCCCTTTTTGGCCAACCAAGCAACCTGGAAAGGCCAATCAGCGCTCCAAAGAAGTCTCGCTTCCCAGCGGGCAAAAGGGCCATGCGGAAAAAAGTGTCCAAACCAGAAATGCAGGACCGGCCATGGAGAAATGGGAGCCTTGCTACGCTGATGGGTGGGATGTAAATTGCCAACAGCCACTCCGGAGAAGTGTACGGTGTGTTCTGAAACATTAAAAAACACAGCTTGGAGAGCATAGGGCACTTCCACTCATGGCCGTATAAATTGGGAAAACTAAAAATCAGCAAGACACAGGCACCCCAAAGTTTAGGGCTGCTCTGTGGACAAGAACCCCCACTTCATTACACCTTAAATATCCTAGGAAAGAGAAAAATGGATAAAGAAGTTGTGGTCCTCATGTACAACGGAATATCACTCAGCCATGAAATCAACGTCATAAGGCTAGTAGCAGCACGATGAGTGGATTTAGGTACGACGATTCTAAGTGAAATAAGTCACACAGAAAAAGACACTTATCATAAGATATGACTTCTAGAGGGAATGTAAAAACCGCTACACTTGAACTGAATTGCAAAACAGAACAGAGTCCCACGTTTAGGAAACACACTATGGCTGCTGAACGGGAAAGGTGAGGTGGGGTGATGCATAAAACAAGGGTTTCAAATTAGCTCCGATACCGTTCCATAAACCCAATATGTAAGAGACAAGACCTATTCCTTTTTCAGTGAACTGGACTCAACACCCCCTATTCACCGCACAAGAATATATCTGACTAGGAAGAATCTTCAAACCTATGTATTGATATCTCTCTGTAAGTGAGTCAAGGGGGTGTAAAGCGGCATAAACACAGCCGTGAAAAGCAGCTAAACCCCATTATAAAAATAAATTACTTTTCAAAACCCGTGAAACAAAGACAGTGAAAGAGAGAGAAATTCTTACAAAATTCGTTCAGGGGCTGTGATGCAACCTGGATTGACCATATCTAGACCCACAGCTGATTGAGACATAAGGGTGGACACTCTTGGGGCTGAGAGGTTCGGTGAGGTTGGGTGAGCCAACGCAGACCCTTTCAAGTAATACTGCATTGTACCCATCCCATGGGTCCCAAATCTCCAGGTTCAAGGGCATCTTCCTACGTCGAAAACAGGCATGAGAAACCCAGAAGATGGTACACGGTGTGATCGGGAAAGGTTTCTAAAACGCACCTCATTTCTCATCTCCTTTGCTCGGGTTCGCCATTCCAGCCGATTTACTAGCCATCTCCCTCCTTGGAGAATCAGCACCTTTAACCTCCTGTTCCGTACAGGTTGCAATTTGTCCTGAGGATGAACGGGAAGAGGGGGAACCAATGAGAGACTAGCTCTAGGTGTTGGGACAGGCACAGGTCACTCTATTTTCCCATCAGGAAGAAGAATTAAGCACAAGCTCAGCCTGCCCCCCAGAACCAGAAGAGGGCCTGAAGCAATCCTGCGCTTTTGCGGCCAGCTCCCAAAAAAGCGAGTTGAAAAATGGAGCTCAGGGGCACTGCAATTCACAAACCTGCAGAGTATTAAATGATACCTCTCGTCCACAAATATATTAAGGGAAGGCAACGAAGAGGCTTTGAAAGCAAGGCAGAATTGCAGGAAACAGATTTCAGGAGGTAGATTCGAATCGCCTTGAAAGCACATGAAAAGCGGCAAAACGTGGACAATGATGCCCTTGGCCAAAAAGGGCGTATGCGTTTTTTCCTGAATATATTCAGGAAAAAACGCATACGCCCTTTTTGGCCAACCAAGCAACCTGGAAAGGCCAATCAGCGCTCCAAAGAAGTCTCGCTTCCCAGCGGGCAAAAGGGCCATGCGGAAAAAAGTGTCCAAACCAGAAATGCAGGACCGGCCATGGAGAAATGGGAGCCTTGCTACGCTGATGGGTGGGATGTAAATTGCCAACAGCCACTCCGGAGAAGTGTACGGTGTGTTCTGAAACATCTAAAAAACACAGCTTGGAGAGCATAGGGCACTTCCACTCATGGCCGTATAAATTGGGAAAACTAAAAATCAGCAAGACACAGGCACCCCAAAGTTTAGGGCTGCTCTGTGGACAAGAACCCCCACTTCATTACACCTTAAATATCCTAGGAAAGAGAAAAATGGATAAAGAAGTTGTGGTCCTCATGTACAATGGAATATCACTCAGCCATGAAATCAACGTCATAAGGCTAGTAGCAGCACGATGAGTGGATTTAGGTACGACGATTCTAAGTGAAATAAGTCAAACAGAAAAAGACACTTATCATAAGATATGACTTCTAGAGGGAATGTAAAAACCGCTACACTTGAACTGAATTGCAAAACAGAACAGAGTCCCACGTTTAGGAAACACACTATGGCTGCTGAACGGGAAAGGTGAGGTGGGGTGATGCATAAAAACAAGGGTTTCAAATTAGCTCCGATACCGTTCCATAAACCCAATATGTAAGAGACAAGACCTATTCCTTTTTCAGTGAACTGGACTCAACACCCCCTATTCACCGCACAAGAATATATCTGACTAGGAAGAATCTTCAAACCTATGTATTGATATCTCTCTGTAAGTGAGTCAAGGGGGTGTAAAGCGGCATAAACACAGCCGTGAAAAGCAGCTAAACCCCATTATAAAAATAAAATACTTTTCAAAACCCGTGAAACAAAGACAGTGAAAGAGAGAGAAATTCTTACAAAATTCGTTCAGGGGCTGTGATGCAACCTGGATTGACCATATCTAGACCCACAGCTGATTGAGACATAAGGGTGGACACTCTTGGGGCTGAGAGGTTCGGTGAGGTTGGGTGAGCCAACGCAGACCCTTTCAAGTAATACTGCATGGTACCCATCCCATGGGTCCCAAATCTCCAGGTTCAAGGGCATCTTCCTACGTCGAAAACAGGCATGAGAAACCCAGAAGATGGTACACCGTGTGATCGGGAAAGGTTTCTAAAACGCACCTCATTTCTCATCTCCTTTGCTCGGGTTCGCCATTCCAGCCGATTTACTAGCCATCTCCCTCCTTGGAGAATCAGCACCTTTAACCTCCTGTTCCGTACAGGTTGCAATTTGTCCTGAGGATGAACGGGAAGAGGGGGAACCAATGAGAGACTAGCTCTAGGTGTTGGGACAGGCACAGGTCACTCTATTTTCCCATCAGGAAGAAGAATTAAGCACAAGCTCAGCCTGCCCCCCAGAACCAGAAGAGGGCCTGAAGCAATCCTGCGCTTTTGCGGCCAGCTCCCAAAAAAGCGAGTTGAAAAATGGAGCTCAGGGGCACTGCAATTCACAAACCTGCAGAGTTTTAAATGATACCTCTCGTCCACAAATATATTAAGGGAAGGCAACGAAGAGGCTTTGAAAGCAAGGCAGAATTGCAGGAAACAGATTTCAGGAGGTAGATTCGAATCGCCTTGAAAGCACATGAAAAGCGGCAAAACGTGGACAATGATGCCCTTGGCCAAAAAGGGCGTATGCGTTTTTTCCTGAATATATTCAGGAAAAAACGCATACGCCCTTTTTGGCCAACCAAGCAACCTGGAAAGGCCAATCAGGGCTCCAAAGAAGTCTCGCTTCCCAGCGGGCAAAAGGGCCATGCGGAAAAAAGTGTCCAAACCAGAAATGCAGGACCGGCCATGGAGAAATGGGAGCCTTGCTACGCTGATGGGTGGGATGTAAATTGCCAACAGCCACTCCGGAGAAGTGTACGGTGTGTTCTGAAACATCTAAAAAACACAGCTTGGAGAGCATAGGGCACTTCCACTCATGGCCGTATAAATTGGGAAAACTAAAAATCAGCAAGACACAGGCACCCCAAAGTTTAGGGCTGCTCTGTGGACAAGAACCCCCACTTCATTACACCTTAAATATCCTAGGAAAGAGAAAAATGGATAAAGAAGTTGTGGTCCTCATGTACAATGGAATATCACTCAGCCATAAAATCAACGTCATAAGGCTAGTAGCAGCACGATGAGTGGATTTAGGTACGACGATTCTAAGTGAAATAAGTCACACAGAAAAAGACACTTATCATAAGATATCACTTCTAGAGGGAATGTAAAAACCGCTACACTTGAACTGAATTGCAACACAGAACAGAGTCCCACGTTTAGGAAACACACTATGGCTGCTGAACGGGAAAGGTGAGGTGGGGTGATGCATAAAACAAGGGGTTTCAAATTAGCTCCGATACCGTTCCATAAACCCAATATGTAAGAGACAAGACCTATTCCTTTTTCAGTGAACTGGACTCAACACCCCCTATTCACCGCACAAGAATATATCTGACTAGGAAGAATCTTCAAACCTATGTATTGATATCTCTCTGTAAGTGAGTCAAGGGGGTGTAAAGCGGCATAAACACAGCCGTGAAAAGCAGCTAAACCCCAATATAAAAATAAATTACTTTTCAAAACCCGTGAAACAAAGACAGTGAAAGAGAGAGAAATTCTTACAAAATTCGTTCAGGGGCTGTGATGCAACCTGGATTGACCATATCTAGACCCCACAGCTGATTGAGACATAAGGGTGGACACTCTTGGGGCTGAGAGGTTCGGTGAGGTTGGGTGAGCCAACGCAGACCCTTTCAAGTAATACTGCATGGTACCCATCCCATGGGTCCCAAATCTCCAGGTTCAAGGGCATCTTCCTACGTCGAAAACAGGCATGAGAAACCCAGAAGATGGTACACGGTGTGATCGGGAAAGGTTTCTAAAACGCACCTCATTTCTCATCTCCTTTGCTCGGGTTCGCCATTCCAGCCGATTTACTAGCCATCTCCCTCCTTGGAGAATCAGCACCTTTAACCTCCTGTTCCGTACAGGTTGCAATTTGTCCTGAGGATGAACGGGAAGAGGGGGAACCAATGAGAGACTAGCTCTAGGTGTTGGGACAGGCACAGGTCACTCTATTTTCCCATCAGGAAGAAGAATTAAGCACAAGCTCAGCCTGCCCCCCAGAACCAGAAGAGGGCCTGAAGCAATCCTGCGCTTTTGCGGCCAGCTCCCAAAAAAGCGAGTTGAAAAATGGAGCTCAGGGGCACTGCAATTCACAAACCTGCAGAGTTTTAAATGATACCTCTCGTCCACTAATATATTAAGGGAAGGCAACGAAGAGGCTTTGAAAGCAAGGCAGAATTGCAGGAAACAGATTTCAGGAGGTAGATTCGAATCGCCTTGAAAGCACATGAAAAGCGGCAAAACGTGGACAATGATGCCCTTGGCCAAAAAGGGCGTATGCGTTTTTTCCTGAATATATTCAGGAAAAAACGCATACGCCCTTTTTGGCCAACCAAGCAACCTGGAAAGGCCAATCAGCGCTCCAAAGAAGTCTCGCTTCCCAGCGGGCAAAAGGGCCATGCGGAAAAAAGTGTCCAAACCAGAAATGCAGGACCGGCCATGGAGAAATGGGAGCCTTGCTACGCTGATGGGTGGGATGTAAATTGCCAACAGCCACTCCGGAGAAGTGTACGGTGTGTTCTGAAACATCTAAAAAACACAGCTTGGAGAGCATAGGGCACTTCCACTCATGGGCATATAAATTGGGAAAACTAAAAATCAGCAAGACACAGGCACCCCAAAGTTTAGGGCTGCTCTGTGGACAAGAACCCCCACTTCATTACACCTTAAATATCCTAGGAAAGAGAAAAATGGATAAAGAAGTTGTGGTCCTCATGTACAATGGAATATCACTCAGCCATGAAATCAACGTCATAAGGCTAGTAGCAGCACGATGAGTGGATTTAGGTACGACGATTCTAAGTGAAATAAGTCACACAGAAAAAGACACTTATCATAAGATATGACTTCTAGAGGGAATGTAAAAACCGCTACACTTGAACTGAATTGCAAAACAGAACAGAGTCCCACGTTTAGGAAACACACTATGGCTGCTGAACGGGAAAGGTGAGGTGGGGTGATGCATAAAACAAGGGTTTCAAATTAGCTCCGATACCGTTCCATAAACCCAATATGTAAGAGACAAGACCTATTCCTTTTTCAGTGAACTGGACTCAACACCCCCTATTCACCGCACAAGAATATATCTGACTAGGAAGAATCTTCAAACCTATGTATTGATATCTCTCTGTAAGTGAGTCAAGGGGGTGTAAAGCGGCATAAACACAGCCGTGAAAAGCAGCTAAACCCCAATATAAAAATAAATTACTTTTCAAAACCCGTGAAACAAAGACAGTGAAAGAGAGAGAAATTCTTACAAAATTCGTTCAGGGGCTGTGATGCAACCTGGATTGACCATATCTAGACCCACAGCTGATTGAGACATAAGGGTGGACACTCTTGGGGCTGAGAGGTTCGGTGAGGTTGGGTGAGCCAACGCAGACCCTTTCAAGTAATACTGCATGGTACCCATCCCATGGGTCCCAAATCTCCAGGTTCAAGGGCATCTTCCTACGTCGAAAACAGGCATGAGAAACCCAGAAGATGGTACACGGTGTGATCGGGAAAGGTTTCTAAAACGCACCTCATTTCTCATCTCCTTTGCTCGGGTTCGCCATTCCAGCCGATTTACTAGCCATCTCCCTCCTTGGAGAATCAGCACCTTTAACCTCCTGTTCCGTACAGGTTGCAATTTGTCCTGAGGATGAACGGGAAGAGGGGGAACCAATGAGAGACTAGCTCTAGGTGTTGGGACAGGCACAGGTCACTCTATTTTCCCATCAGGAAGAAGAATTAAGCACAAGCTCAGCCTGCCCCCCAGAACCAGAAGAGGGCCTGAAGCAATCCTGCGCTTTTGCGGCCAGCTCCCAAAAAAGCGAGTTGAAAAATGGAGCTCAGGGGCACTGCAATTCACAAACCTGCAGAGTTTTAAATGATACCTCTCGTCCACTAATATATTAAGGGAAGGCAACGAAGAGGCTTTGAAAGCAAGGCAGAATTGCAGGAAACAGATTTCAGGAGGTAGATTCGAATCGCCTTGAAAGCACATGAAAAGCGGCAAAACGTGGACAATGATGCCCTTGGCCAAAAAGGGCGTATGCGTTTTTTCCTGAATATATTCAGGAAAAAACGCATACGCCCTTTTTGGCCAACCAAGCAACCTGGAAAGGCCAATCAGCGCTCCAAAGAAGTCTCGCTTCCCAGCGGGCAAAAGGGCCATGCGGAAAAAAGTGTCCAAACCAGAAATGCAGGACCGGCCATGGAGAAATGGGAGCCTTGCTACGCTGATGGGTGGGATGTAAATTGCCAACAGCCACTCCGGAGAAGTGTACGGTGTGTTCTGAAACATCTAAAAAACACAGCTTGGAGAGCATAGGGCACTTCCACTCATGGGCATATAAATTGGGAAAACTAAAAATCAGCAAGACACAGGCACCCCAAAGTTTAGGGCTGCTCTGTGGACAAGAACCCCCACTTCATTACACCTTAAATATCCTAGGAAAGAGAAAAATGGATAAAGAAGTTGTGGTCCTCATGTACAATGGAATATCACTCAGCCATGAAATCAACGTCATAAGGCTAGTAGCAGCACGATGAGTGGATTTAGGTACGACGATTCTAAGTGAAATAAGTCACACAGAAAAAGACACTTATCATAAGATATGACTTCTAGAGGGAATGTAAAAACCGCTACACTTGAACTGAATTGCAAAACAGAACAGAGTCCCACGTTTAGGAAACACACTATGGCTGCTGAACGGGAAAGGTGAGGTGGGGTGATGCATAAAACAAGGGTTTCAAATTAGCTCCGATACCGTTCCATAAACCCAATATGTAAGAGACAAGACCTATTCCTTTTTCAGTGAACTGGACTCAACACCCCCTATTCACCGCACAAGAATATATCTGACTAGGAAGAATCTTCAAACCTATGTATTGATATCTCTCTGTAAGTGAGTCAAGGGGGTGTAAAGCGGCATAAACACAGCCGTGAAAAGCAGCTAAACCCCATTATAAAACTAAATTACTTTTCAAAACCCGTGAAACAAAGACAGTGAAAGAGAGAGAAATTCTTACAAAATTCGTTCAGGGGCTGTGATGCAACCTGGATTGACCATATCTAGACCCACAGCTGATTGAGACATAAGGGTGGACACTCTTGGGGCTGAGAGGTTCGGTGAGGTTGGGTGAGCCAACGCAGACCCTTTCAAGTAATACTGCATGGTACCCATCCCATGGGTCCCAAATCTCCAGGTTCAAGGGCATCTTCCTACGTCGAAAACAGGCATGAGAAACCCAGAAGATGGTACACCGTGTGATCGGGAAAGGTTTCTAAAACGCACCTCATTTCTCATCTCCTTTGCTCGGGTTCGCCATTCCAGCCGATTTACTAGCCATCTCCCTCCTTGGAGAATCAGCACCTTTAACCTCCTGTTCCGTACAGGTTGCAATTTGTCCTGAGGATGAACGGGAAGAGGGGGAACCAATGAGAGACTAGCTCTAGGTGTTGGGACAGGCACAGGTCACTCTATTTTCCCATCAGGAAGAAGAATTAAGCACAAGCTCAGCCTGCCCCCCAGAACCAGAAGAGGGCCTGAAGCAATCCTGCGCTTTTGCGGCCAGCTCCCAAAAAAGCGAGTTGAAAAATGGAGCTCAGGGGCACTGCAATTCACAAACCTGCAGAGTTTTAAATGATACCTCTCGTCCACAAATATATTAAGGGAAGGCAACGAAGAGGCTTTGAAAGCAAGGCAGAATTGCAGGAAACAGATTTCAGGAGGTAGATTCGAATCGCCTTGAAAGCACATGAAAAGCGGCAAAACGTGGACAATGATGCCCTTGGCCAAAAAGGGCGTATGCGTTTTTTCCTGAATATATTCAGGAAAAAACGCATACGCCCTTTTTGGCCAACCAAGCAACCTGGAAAGGCCAATCAGCGCTCCAAAGAAGTCTCGCTTCCCAGCGGGCAAAAGGGCCATGCGGAAAAAAGTGTCCAAACCAGAAATGCAGGACCGGCCATGGAGAAATGGGAGCCTTGCTACGCTGATGGGTGGGATGTAAATTGCCAACAGCCACTCCGGAGAAGTGTACGGTGTGTTCTGAAACATCTAAAAAACACAGCTTGGAGAGCATAGGGCACTTCCACTCATGGCCGTATAAATTGGGAAAACTAAAAATCAGCAAGACACAGGCACCCCAAAGTTTAGGGCTGCTCTGTGGACAAGAACCCCCACTTCATTACACCTTAAATATCCTAGGAAAGAGAAAAATGGATAAAGAAGTTGTGGTCCTCATGTACAATGGAATATCACTCAGCCATGAAATCAACGTCATAAGGCTAGTAGCAGCACGATGAGTGGATTTAGGTACGACGATTCTAAGTGAAATAAGTCACACAGAAAAAGACACTTATCATAAGATATCACTTCTAGAGGGAATGTAAAAACCGCTACACTTGAACTGAATTGCAACACAGAACAGAGTCCCACGTTTAGGAAACACACTATGGCTGCTGAACGGGAAAGGTGAGGTGGGGTGATGCATAAAACAAGGGTTTCAAATTAGCTCCGATACCGTTCCATAAACCCAATATGTAAGAGACAAGACCTATTCCTTTTTCAGTGAACTGGACTCAACACCCCCTATTCACCGCACAAGAATATATCTGACTAGGAAGAATCTTCAAACCTATGTATTGATATCTCTCTGTAAGTGAGTCAAGGGGGTGTAAAGCGGCATAAACACAGCCGTGAAAAGCAGCTAAACCCCATTATAAAACTAAATTACTTTTCAAAACCCGTGAAACAAAGACAGTGAAAGAGAGAGAAATTCTTACAAAATTCGTTCAGGGGCTGTGATGCAACCTGGATTGACCATATCTAGACCCACAGCTGATTGAGACATAAGGGTGGACACTCTTGGGGCTGAGAGGTTCGGTGAGGTTGGGTGAGCCAACGCAGACCCTTTCAAGTAATACTGCATGGTACCCATCCCATGGGTCCCAAATCTCCAGGTTCAAGGGCATCTTCCTACGTCGAAAACAGGCATGAGAAACCCAGAAGATGGTACACCGTGTGATCGGGAAAGGTTTCTAAAACGCACCTCATTTCTCATCTCCTTTGCTCGGGTTCGCCATTCCAGCCGATTTACTAGCCATCTCCCTCCTTGGAGAATCAGCACCTTTAACCTCCTGTTCCGTACAGGTTGCAATTTGTCCTGAGGATGAACGGGAAGAGGGGGAACCAATGAGAGACTAGCTCTAGGTGTTGGGACAGGCACAGGTCACTCTATTTTCCCATCAGGAAGAAGAATTAAGCACAAGCTCAGCCTGCCCCCCAGAACCAGAAGAGGGCCTGAAGCAATCCTGCGCTTTTGCGGCCAGCTCCCAAAAAAGCGAGTTGAAAAATGGAGCTCAGGGGCACTGCAATTCACAAACCTGCAGAGTTTTAAATGATACCTCTCGTCCACAAATATATTAAGGGAAGGCAACGAAGAGGCTTTGAAAGCAAGGCAGAATTGCAGGAAACAGATTTCAGGAGGTAGATTCGAATCGCCTTGAAAGCACATGAAAAGCGGCAAAACGTGGACAATGATGCCCTTGGCCAAAAAGGGCGTATGCGTTTTTTCCTGAATATATTCAGGAAAAAACGCATACGCCCTTTTTGGCCAACCAAGCAACCTGGAAAGGCCAATCAGCGCTCCAAAGAAGTCTCGCTTCCCAGCGGGCAAAAGGGCCATGCGGAAAAAAGTGTCCAAACCAGAAATGCAGGACCGGCCATGGAGAAATGGGAGCCTTGCTACGCTGATGGGTGGGATGTAAATTGCCAACAGCCACTCCGGAGAAGTGTACGGTGTGTTCTGAAACATCTAAAAAACACAGCTTGGAGAGCATAGGGCACTTCCACTCATGGCCGTATAAATTGGGAAAACTAAAAATCAGCAAGACACAGGCACCCCAAAGTTTAGGGCTGCTCTGTGGACAAGAACCCCCACTTCATTACACCTTAAATATCCTAGGAAAGAGAAAAATGGATAAAGAAGTTGTGGTCCTCATGTACAATGGAATATCACTCAGCCATGAAATCAACGTCATAAGGCTAGTAGCAGCACGATGAGTGGATTTAGGTACGACGATTCTAAGTGAAATAAGTCACACAGAAAAAGACACTTATCATAAGATATGACTTCTAGAGGGAATGTAAAAACCGCTACACTTGAACTGAATTGCAACACAGAACAGAGTCCCACGTTTAGGAAACACACTATGGCTGCTGAACGGGAAAGGTGAGGTGGGGTGATGCATAAAACAAGGGTTTCAAATTAGCTCCGATACCGTTCCATAAACCCAATATGTAAGAGACAAGACCTATTCCTTTTTCAGTGAACTGGACTCAACACCCCCTATTCACCGCACAAGAATATATCTGACTAGGAAGAATCTTCAAACCTATGTATTGATATCTCTCTGTAAGTGAGTCAAGGGGGTGTAAAGCGGCATAAACACAGCCGTGAAAAGCAGCTAAACCCCATTATAAAAATAAATTACTTTTCAAAACCCGTGAAACAAAGACAGTGAAAGAGAGAGAAATTCTTACAAAATTCGTTCAGGGGCTGTGATGCAACCTGGATTGACCATATCTAGACCCACAGCTGATTGAGACATAAGGGTGGACACTCTTGGGGCTGAGAGGTTCGGTGAGGTTGGGTGAGCCAACGCAGACCCTTTCAAGTAATACTGCATGGTACCCATCCCATGGGTCCCAAATCTCCAGGTTCAAGGGCATCTTCCTACGTCGAAAACAGGCATGAGAAACCCAGAAGATGGTACACGGTGTGATCGGGAAAGGTTTCTAAAACGCACCTCATTTCTCATCTCCTTTGCTCGGGTTCGCCATTCCAGCCGATTTACTAGCCATCTCCCTCCTTGGAGAATCAGCACCTTTAACCTCCTGTTCCGTACAGGTTGCAATTTGTCCTGAGGATGAACGGGAAGAGGGGGAACCAATGAGAGACTAGCTCTAGGTGTTGGGACAGGCACAGGTCACTCTATTTTCCCATCAGGAAGAAGAATTAAGCACAAGCTCAGCCTGCCCCCCAGAACCAGAAGAGGGCCTGAAGCAATCCTGCGCTTTTGCGGCCAGCTCCCAAAAAAGCGAGTTGAAAAATGGAGCTCAGGGGCACTGCAATTCACAAACCTGCAGAGTTTTAAATGATACCTCTCGTCCACAAATATATTAAGGGAAGGCAACGAAGAGGCTTTGAAAGCAAGGCAGAATTGCAGGAAACAGATTTCAGGAGGTAGATTCGAATCGCCTTGAAAGCACATGAAAAGCGGCAAAACGTGGACAATGATGCCCTTGGCCAAAAAGGGCGTATGCGTTTTTTCCTGAATATATTCAGGAAAAAACGCATACGCCCTTTTTGGCCAACCAAGCAACCTGGAAAGGCCAATCAGCGCTCCAAAGAAGTCTCGCTTCCCAGCGGGCAAAAGGGCCATGCGGAAAAAAGTGTCCAAACCAGAAATGCAGGACCGGCCATGGAGAAATGGGAGCCTTGCTACGCTGATGGGTGGGATGTAAATTGCCAACAGCCACTCCGGAGAAGTGTACGGTGTGTTCTGAAACATCTAAAAAACACAGCTTGGAGAGCATAGGGCACTTCCACTCATGGCCGTATAAATTGGGAAAACTAAAAATCAGCAAGACACAGGCACCCCAAAGTTTAGGGCTGCTCTGTGGACAAGAACCCCCACTTCATTACACCTTAAATATCCTAGGAAAGAGAAAAATGGATAAAGAAGTTGTGGTCCTCATGTACAATGGAATATCACTCAGCCATGAAATCAACGTCATAAGGCTAGTAGCAGCACGATGAGTGGATTTAGGTACGACGATTCTAAGTGAAATAAGTCACACAGAAAAAGACACTTATCATAAGATATGACTTCTAGAGGGAATGTAAAAACCGCTACACTTGAACTGAATTGCAACACAGAACAGAGTCCCACGTTTAGGAAACACACTATGGCTGCTGAACGGGAAAGGTGAGGTGGGGTGATGCATAAAACAAGGGTTTCAAATTAGCTCCGATACCGTTCCATAAACCCAATATGTAAGAGACAAGACCTATTCCTTTTTCAGTGAACTGGACTCAACACCCCCTATTCACCGCACAAGAATATATCTGACTAGGAAGAATCTTCAAACCTATGTATTGATATCTCTCCGTAAGTGAGTCAAGGGGGTGTAAAGCGGCATAAACACAGCCGTGAAAAGCAGCTAAACCCCATTATAAAAATAAATTACTTTTCAAAACCCGTGAAACAAAGACAGTGAAAGAGAGAGAAATTCTTACAAAATTCGTTCAGGGGCTGTGATGCAACCTGGATTGACCATATCTAGACCCACAGCTGATTGAGACATAAGGGTGGACACTCTTGGGGCTGAGAGGTTCGGTGAGGTTGGGTGAGCCAACGCAGACCCTTTCAAGTAATACTGCATGGTACCCATCCCATGGGTCCCAAATCTCCAGGTTCAAGGGCATCTTCCTACGTCGAAAACAGGCATGAGAAACCCAGAAGATGGTACACCGTGTGATCGGGAAAGGTTTCTAAAACGCACCTCATTTCTCATCTCCTTTGCTCGGGTTCGCCATTCCAGCCGATTTACTAGCCATCTCCCTCCTTGGAGAATCAGCACCTTTAACCTCCTGTTCCGTACAGGTTGCAATTTGTCCTGAGGATGAACGGGAAGAGGGGGAACCAATGAGAGACTAGCTCTAGGTGTTGGGACAGGCACAGGTCACTCTATTTTCCCATCAGGAAGAAGAATTAAGCACAAGCTCAGCCTGCCCCCCAGAACCAGAAGAGGGCCTGAAGCAATCCTGCGCTTTTGCGGCCAGCTCCCAAAAAAGCGAGTTGAAAAATGGAGCTCAGGGGCACTGCAATTCACAAACCTGCAGTGTTTTAAATGATACCTCTCGTCCACAAATATACTAAGGGAAGGCAACGAAGAGGCTTTGAAAGCAAGGCAGAATTGCAGGAAACAGATTTCAGGAGGTAGATTCGAATCGCCTTGAAAGCACATGAAAAGCGGCAAAACGTGGACAATGATGCCCTTGGCCAAAAAGGGCGTATGCGTTTTTTCCTGAATATATTCAGGAAAAAACGCATACGCCCTTTTTGGCCAACCAAGCAACCTGGAAAGGCCAATCAGCGCTCCAAAGAACTCTCGCTTCCCAGCGGGCAAAAGGTCCATGCGGAAAAAAGTGTCCAAACCAGAAATGCAGGACCGGCCATGGAGAAATGGGAGCCTTGCTACGCTGATGGGTGGGATGTAAATTGCCAACAGCCACTCCGGAGAAGTGTACGGTGTGTTCTGAAACATCTAAAAAACACAGCTTGGAGAGCATAGGGCACTTCCACTCATGGCCGTATAAATTGGGAAAACTAAAAATCAGCAAGACACAGGCACCCCAAAGTTTAGGGCTGCTCTGTGGACAAGAACCCCCACTTCATTACACCTTAAATATCCTAGGAAAGAGAAAAATGGATAAAGAAGTTGTGGTCCTCATGTACAATGGAATATCACTCAGCCATGAAATCAACGTCATAAGGCTAGTAGCAGCACGATGAGTGGATTTAGGTACGACGATTCTAAGTGAAATAAGTCACACAGAAAAAGACACTTATCATAAGATATGACTTCTAGAGGGAATGTAAAAACCGCTACACTTGAACTGAATTGCAACACAGAACAGAGTCCCACGTTTAGGAAACACACTATGGCTGCTGAACGGGAAAGGTGAGGTGGGGTGATGCATAAAACAAGGGTTTCAAATTAGCTCCGATACCGTTCCATAAACCCAATATGTAAGAGACAAGACCTATTCCTTTTTCAGTGAACTGGACTCAACACCCCCTATTCACCGCACAAGAATATATCTGACTAGGAAGAATCTTCAAACCTATGTATTGATATCTCTCCGTAAGTGAGTCAAGGGGGTGTAAAGCGGCATAAACACAGCCGTGAAAAGCAGCTAAACCCCATTATAAAAATAAATTACTTTTCAAAACCCGTGAAACAAAGACAGTGAAAGAGAGAGAAATTCTTACAAAATTCGTTCAGGGGCTGTGATGCAACCTGGATTGACCATATCTAGACCCACAGCTGATTGAGACATAAGGGTGGACACTCTTGGGGCTGAGAGGTTCGGTGAGGTTGGGTGAGCCAACGCAGACCCTTTCAAGTAATACTGCATGGTACCCATCCCATGGGTCCCAAATCTCCAGGTTCAAGGGCATCTTCCTACGTCGAAAACAGGCATGAGAAACCCAGAAGATGGTACACCGTGTGATCGGGAAAGGTTTCTAAAACGCACCTCATTTCTCATCTCCTTTGCTCGGGTTCGCCATTCCAGCCGATTTACTAGCCATCTCCCTCCTTGGAGAATCAGCACCTTTAACCTCCTGTTCCGTACAGGTTGCAATTTGTCCTGAGGATGAACGGGAAGAGGGGGAACCAATGAGAGACTAGCTCTAGGTGTTGGGACAGGCACAGGTCACTCTATTTTCCCATCAGGAAGAAGAATTAAGCACAAGCTCAGCCTGCCCCCCAGAACCAGAAGAGGGCCTGAAGCAATCCTGCGCTTTTGCGGCCAGCTCCCAAAAAAGCGAGTTGAAAAATGGAGCTCAGGGGCACTGCAATTCACAAACCTGCAGTGTTTTAAATGATACCTCTCGTCCACAAATATACTAAGGGAAGGCAACGAAGAGGCTTTGAAAGCAAGGCAGAATTGCAGGAAACAGATTTCAGGAGGTAGATTCGAATCGCCTTGAAAGCACATGAAAAGCGGCAAAACGTGGACAATGATGCCCTTGGCCAAAAAGGGCGTATGCGTTTTTTCCTGAATATATTCAGGAAAAAACGCATACGCCCTTTTTGGCCAACCAAGCAACCTGGAAAGGCCAATCAGCGCTCCAAAGAACTCTCGCTTCCCAGCGGGCAAAAGGTCCATGCGGAAAAAAGTGTCCAAACCAGAAATGCAGGACCGGCCATGGAGAAATGGGAGCCTTGCTACGCTGATGGGTGGGATGTAAATTGCCAACAGCCACTCTGGAGAAGTGTACGGTGTGTTCTGAAACATCTAAAAAACACAGCTTGGAGAGCATAGGGCACTTCCACTCATGGGCGTATAAATTGGGAAAACTAAAAATCAGCAAGACACAGGCACCCCAAAGTTTAGGGCTGCTCTGTTGACAAGAACCCCCACTTCATTACACCTTAAATATCCTAGGAAAGCGAAAAATGGATAAAGAAGTTGTGGTCCTCATGTACAATGGAATATCACTCAGCCATGAAATCAACGTCATAAGGCTAGTAGCAGCACGATGAGTGGATTTATGTACGACGATTCTAAGTGAAATAAGTCACACAGAAAAAGACACTTATCATAAGATATCACTTAGAGAGGGAAAGTAAAAACCGCTACACTTGAACTGAATTACAAAACAGAACAGAGTCACACGTTTAGGAAACACACTATGGCTGCTGAACGGGAAAGGTGAGGTGGGGTGATGCATAAAACAAGGGTGTCAAATTAGCTCAGATACCGTTCCATAAACCCAATATGTAAGAGACAAGACCTATTCCTTTTTCAGTGAACTGGACTCAACACCCCCTATTCACCGCACAAGAATATATCTGACTAGTAAGAATCTTCAAACCTATGTATTGATATCTCTCCGTAAGTGAGTCAAGGGGGTGTAAAGCGCCATAAACACAGCCGTGAAAAGCAGCTAAACCCCATTATAAAAATAAATTACTTTTCAAAACCCGTGAAACAAAGACAGTGAAAGAGAGAGAAATTCTTACAAAATTCGTTCAGGGGCTGTGATGCAACCTGGAATGACCATATCTAGACCCACAGCTGATTGAGACATAAGGGTGGACACTCTTGGGGCTGAGAGGTTCGGTGAGGTTGGGTGAGCCAACGCAGACCCTTTCAAGTAATACTGCATGGTACCCATCCCATGGGTCCCAAATCTCCAGGTTCAAGGGCATCTTCCTACGTCGAAAACAGGCATGAGAAACCCAGAAGATGGTACACCGTGTGATCGAGAAAGGTTTCTAAAACGCACCACATTTCTCATCTCCTTTGCTCGGGTTCGCCATTCCAGCCGATTTACTAGCCATCTCCCTCCTTGGAGAATCAGCACCTTTAACCTCCTGTTCCGTACAGGTTGCAATTTGTCCTGAGGATGAACGGGAAGAGGGGGAACCAATGAGAGACTAGCTCTAGGTGTTGGGACAGGCACAGGTCACTCTATTTTCCCATCAGGAAGAAGAATTAAGCACAAGCTCAGCCTGCCCCCCAGAACCAGAAGAGGGCCTGAAGCAATCCTGCGCTTTGGCGGCCAGCTCCCAAAAAAGCGAGTTGAAAAATGGAGCTCAGGGGCACTGCAATTCACAAACCTGCAGAGTTTTAAATGATACCTCTCGTCCACAAATATACTAAGGGAAGGCAACGAAGAGGCTTTGAAAGCAAGGCAGAATTGCAGGAAACAGATTTCAGGAGGTAGATTCGAATCGCCCTGAAAGCACATGAAAAGCGGCAAAACGTGGACAATGATGCCCTTGGCCAAAAAGGGCGTATGCGTTTTTTCCTGAATATATTCAGGAAAAAACGCATACGCCCTTTTTGGCCAACCAAGCAACCTGGAAAGGCCAATCAGTGCTCCAAAGAAGTCTCGCTTCCCAGCGGGCAAAAGGGCCATGCGGAAAAAAGTGTCCAAACCAGAAATGCAGGACCGGCCATGGAGAAATGGGAGCCTTGCTACGCTGATGGGTGGGATGTAAATTGCCAACAGCCACTCTGGAGAAGTGTACGGTGTGTTCTGAAACATCTAAAAAACACAGCTTGGAGAGCATAGGGCACTTCCACTCATGGGCGTATAAATTGGGAAAACTAAAAATCAGCAAGACACAGGCACCCCAAAGTTTAGGGCTGCTCTGTTGACAAGAACCCCCACTTCATTACACCTTAAATATCCTAGGAAAGCGAAAAATGGATAAAGAAGTTGTGGTCCTCATGTACAATGGAATATCACTCAGCCATGAAATCCACGTCATAAGGCTAGTAGCAGCACGATGAGTGGATTTAGGTACGACGATTCTAAGTGAAATAAGTCACACAGAAAAAGACACTTATCATAAGATATCACTTCTAGAGGGAATGTAAAAACCGCTACACTTGAACTGAATTGCAAAACAGAACAGAGTCCCACGTTTAGGAAACACACTATGGCTGCTGAACGGGAAAGGTGAGGTGGGGTGATGCATAAAACAAGGGTTTCAAATTAGCTCCGATACCGTTCCATAAACCCAATATGTAAGAGACAAGACCTATTCCTTTTTCAGTGAACTGGACTCAACACCCCCTATTCACCGCACAAGAATATATCTGACTAGGAAGAATCTTCAAACCTATGTATTGATATCTCTCTGTAAGTGAGTCAAGGGGGTGTAAAGCGGCATAAACACAGCCGTGAAAAGCAGCTAAACCCCAATATAAAAATAAATTACTTTTCAAAACCCGTGAAACAAAGACAGTGAAAGAGAGAGAAATTCTTACAAAATTCGTTCAGGGGCTGTGATGCAACCTGGATTGACCATATCTAGACCCACAGCTGACTGAGACATAAGGGTGGACACTCTTGGGGCTGAGAGGTTCGGTGAGGTTGGGTGAGCCAACGCAGACCCTTTCAAGTAATACTGCATGGTACCCATCCCATGGGTCCCAAATCTCCAGGTTCAAGGGCATCTTCCTACGTCGAAAACAGGCATGAGAAACCCAGAAGATGGTACACCGTGTGATCGGGAAAGGTTTCTAAAACGCACCTCATTTCTCATCTCCTTTGCTCGGGTTCGCCATTCCAGCCGATTTACTAGCCATCTCCCTCCTTGGAGAATCAGCACCTTTAACCTCCTGTTCCGTACAGGTTGCAATTTGTCCTGAGGATGAAGGGGAAGAGGGGGAACCAATGAGAGACTAGCTCTAGGTGTTGGGACAGGCACAGGTCACTCTATTTTCCCATCAGGAAGAAGAATTAAGCACAAGCTCAGCCTGCCCCCCAGAACCAGAAGAGGGCCTGAAGCAATCCTGCGCTTTTGCGGCCAGCTCCCAAAAAAGCGAGTTGAAAAATGGAGCTCAGGGGCACTGCAATTCACAAACCTGCAGAGTTTTAAATGATACCTCTCGTCCACAAATATATTAAGGGAAGGCAACGAAGAGGCTTTGAAAGCAAGGCAGAATTGCAGGAAACAGATTTCAGGAGGTAGATTCGAATCGCCTTGAAAGCACATGAAAAGCGGCAAAACGTGGACAATGATGCCCTTGGCCAAAAAGGGCGTATGCGTTTTTTCCTGAATATATTCAGGAAAAAACGCATACGCCCTTTTTGGCCAACCAAGCAACCTGGAAAGGCCAATCAGCGCTCCAAAGAAGTCTCGCTTCCCAGCGGGCAAAAGGGCCATGCGGAAAAAAGTGTCCAAACCAGAAATGCAGGACCGGCCATGGAGAAATGGGAGCCTTGCTACGCTGATGGGTGGGATGTAAATTGCCAACAGCCACTCCGGAGAAGTGTACGGTGTGTTCTGAAACATCTAAAAAACACAGCTTGGAGAGCATAGGGCACTTCCACTCATGGCCGTATAAATTGGGAAAACTAAAAATCAGCAAGACACAGGCACCCCAAAGTTTAGGGCTGCTCTGTGGACAAGAACCCCCACTTCATTACACCTTAAATATCCTAGGAAAGAGAAAAATGGATAAAGAAGTTGTGGTCCTCATGTACAATGGAATATCACTCAGCCATAAAATCAACGTCATAAGGCTAGTAGCAGCACGATGAGTGGATTTAGGTACGACGATTCTAAGTGAAATAAGTCACACAGAAAAAGACACTTATCATAAGATATCACTTCTAGAGGGAATGTAAAAACCGCTACACTTGAACTGAATTGCAACACAGAACAGAGTCCCACGTTTAGGAAACACACTATGGCTGCTGAACGGGAAAGGTGAGGTGGGGTGATGCATAAAACAAGGGTTTCAAATTAGCTCCGATACCGTTCCATAAACCCAATATGTAAGAGACAAGACCTATTCCTTTTTCAGTGAACTGGACTCAACACCCCCTATTCACCGCACAAGAATATATCTGACTAGGAAGAATCTTCAAACCTATGTATTGATATCTCTCTGTAAGTGAGTCAAGGGGGTGTAAAGCGGCATAAACACAGCCGTGAAAAGCAGCTAAACCCCAATATAAAAATAAATTACTTTTCAAAACCCGTGAAACAAAGACAGTGAAAGAGAGAGAAATTCTTACAAAATTCGTTCAGGGGCTGTGATGCAACCTGGATTGACCATATCTAGACCCACAGCTGATTGAGACATAAGGGTGGACACTCTTGGGGCTGAGAGGTTCGGTGAGGTTGGGTGAGCCAACGCAGACCCTTTCAAGTAATACTGCATGGTACCCATCCCATGGGTCCCAAATCTCCAGGTTCAAGGGCATCTTCCTACGTCGAAAACAGGCATGAGAAACCCAGAAGATGGTACACGGTGTGATCGGGAAAGGTTTCTAAAACGCACCTCATTTCTCATCTCCTTTGCTCGGGTTCGCCATTCCAGCCGATTTACTAGCCATCTCCCTCCTTGGAGAATCAGCACCTTTAACCTCCTGTTCCGTACAGGTTGCAATTTGTCCTGAGGATGAACGGGAAGAGGGGGAACCAATGAGAGACTAGCTCTAGGTGTTGGGACAGGCACAGGTCACTCTATTTTCCCATCAGGAAGAAGAATTAAGCACAAGCTCAGCCTGCCCCCCAGAACCAGAAGAGGGCCTGAAGCAATCCTGCGCTTTTGCGGCCAGCTCCCAAAAAAGCGAGTTGAAAAATGGAGCTCAGGGGCACTGCAATTCACAAACCTGCAGAGTTTTAAATGATACCTCTCGTCCACAAATATATTAAGGGAAGGCAACGAAGAGGCTTTGAAAGCAAGGCAGAATTGCAGGAAACAGATTTCAGGAGGTAGATTCGAATCGCCTTGAAAGCACATGAAAAGCGGCAAAACGTGGACAATGATGCCCTTGGCCAAAAAGGGCGTATGCGTTTTTTCCTGAATATATTCAGGAAAAAACGCATACGCCCTTTTTGGCCAACCAAGCAACCTGGAAAGGCCAATCAGCGCTCCAAAGAAGTCTCGCTTCCCAGCGGGCAAAAGGGCCATGCGGAAAAAAGTGTCCAAACCAGAAATGCAGGACCGGCCATGGAGAAATGGGAGCCTTGCTACGCTGATGGGTGGGATGTAAATTGCCAACAGCCACTCCGGAGAAGTGTACGGTGTGTTCTGAAACATCTAAAAACCACAGCTTGGAGAGCATAGGGCACTTCCACTCATGGCCGTATAAATTGGGAAAACTAAAAATCAGCAAGACACAGGCACCCCAAAGTTTAGGGCTGCTCTGTGGACAAGAACCCCCACTTCATTACACCTTAAATATCCTAGGAAAGAGAAAAATGGATAAAGAAGTTGTGGTCCTCATGTACAATGGAATATCACTCAGCCATGAAATCAACGTCATAAGGCTAGTAGCAGCACGATGAGTGGATTTAGGTACGACGATTCTAAGTGAAATAAGTCACACAGAGAAAGACACTTATCATAAGATATCACTTCTAGAGGGAATGTAAAAACCGCTACACTTGAACTGAATTGCAAAACAGAACAGAGTCCCACGTTTAGGAAACACACTATGGCTGCTGAACGGGAAAGGTGAGGTGGGGTGATGCATAAAACAAGGGTTTCAAATTAGCTCCGATACCGTTCCATAAACCCAATATGTAAGAGACAAGACCTATTCCTTTTTCAGTGAACTGAACTCAACACCCCCTATTCACCGCACAAGAATATATCTGACTAGGAAGAATCTTCAAACCTATGTATTGATATCTCTCTGTAAGTGAGTCAAGGGGGTGTAAAGCGGCATAAACACAGCCGTGAAAAGCAGCTAAACCCCATTATAAAAATAAATTACTTTTCAAAACCCGTGAAACAAAGACAGTGAAAGAGAGAGAAATTCTTACAAAATTCGTTCAGGGGCTGTGATGCAACCTGGATTGACCATATCTAGACCCACAGCTGATTGAGACATAAGGGTGGACACTCTTGGGGCTGAGAGGTTCGGTGAGGTTGGGTGAGCCAACGCAGACCCTTTCAAGTAATACTGCATGGTACCCATCCCATGGGTCCCAAATCTCCAGGTTCAAGGGCATCTTCCTACGTCGAAAACAGGCATGAGAAACCCAGAAGATGGTACACCGTGTGATCGGGAAAGGTTTCTAAAACGCACCTCATTTCTCATCTCCTTTGCTCGGGTTCGCCATTCCAGCCGATTTACTAGCCATCTCCCTCCTTGGAGAATCAGCACCTTTAACCTCCTGTTCCGTACAGGTTGCAATTTGTCCTGAGGATGAACGGGAAGAGGGGGAACCAATGAGAGACTAGCTCTAGGTGTTGGGACAGGCACAGGTCACTCTATTTTCCCATCAGGAAGAAGAATTAAGCACAAGCTCAGCCTGCCCCCCAGAACCAGAAGAGGGCCTGAAGCAATCCTGCGCTTTTGCGGCCAGCTCCCAAAAAAGCGAGTTGAAAAATGGAGCTCAGGGGCACTGCAATTCACAAACCTGCAGAGTTTTAAATGATACCTCTCGTCCACAAATATATTAAGGGAAGGCAACGAAGAGGCTTTGAAAGCAAGGCAGAATTGCAGGAAACAGATTTCAGGAGGTAGATTCGAATCGCCTTGAAAGCACATGAAAAGCGGCAAAACGTGGACAATGATGCCCTTGGCCAAAAAGGGCGTATGCGTTTTTTCCTGAATATATTCAGGAAAAAACGCATACGCCCTTTTTGGCCAACCAAGCAACCTGGAAAGGCCAATCAGCGCTCCAAAGAAGTCTCGCTTCCCAGCGGGCAAAAGGGCCATGCGGAAAAAAGTGTCCAAACCAGAAATGCAGGACCGGCCATGGAGAAATGGGAGCCTTGCTACGCTGATGGGTGGGATGTAAATTGCCAACAGCCACTCCGGAGAAGTGTACGGTGTGTTCTGAAACATCTAAAAAACACAGCTTGGAGAGCATAGGGCACTTCCACTCATGGCCGTATAAATTGGGAAAACTAAAAATCAGCAAGACACAGGCACCCCAAAGTTTAGGGCTGCTCTGTGGACAAGAACCCCCACTTCATTACACCTTAAATATCCTAGGAAAGAGAAAAATGGATAAAGAAGTTGTGGTCCTCATGTACAATGGAATATCACTCAGCCATAAAATCAACGTCATAAGGCTAGTAGCAGCACGATGAGTGGATTTAGGTACGACGATTCTAAGTGAAATAAGTCACACAGAAAAAGACACTTATCATAAGATATCACTTCTAGAGGGAATGTAAAAACCGCTACACTTGAACTGAATTGCAACACAGAACAGAGTCCCACGTTTAGGAAACACACTATGGCTGCTGAACGGGAAAGGTGAGGTGGGGTGATGCATAAAACAAGGGTTTCAAATTAGCTCCGATACCGTTCCATAAACCCAATATGTAAGAGACAAGACCTATTCCTTTTTCAGTGAACTGGACTCAACACCCCCTATTCACCGCACAAGAATATATCTGACTAGGAAGAATCTTCAAACCTATGTATTGATATCTCTCTGTAAGTGAGTCAAGGGGGTGTAAAGCGGCATAAACACAGCCGTGAAAAGCAGCTAAACCCCAATATAAAAATAAATTACTTTTCAAAACCCGTGAAACAAAGACAGTGAAAGAGAGAGAAATTCTTACAAAATTCGTTCAGGGGCTGTGATGCAACCTGGATTGACCATATCTAGACCCACAGCTGATTGAGACATAAGGGTGGACACTCTTGGGGCTGAGAGGTTCGGTGAGGTTGGGTGAGCCAACGCAGACCCTTTCAAGTAATACTGCATGGTACCCATCCCATGGGTCCCAAATCTCCAGGTTCAAGGGCATCTTCCTACGTCGAAAACAGGCATGAGAAACCCAGAAGATGGTACACGGTGTGATCGGGAAAGGTTTCTAAAACGCACCTCATTTCTCATCTCCTTTGCTCGGGTTCGCCATTCCAGCCGATTTACTAGCCATCTCCCTCCTTGGAGAATCAGCACCTTTAACCTCCTGTTCCGTACAGGTTGCAATTTGTCCTGAGGATGAACGGGAAGAGGGGGAACCAATGAGAGACTAGCTCTAGGTGTTGGGACAGGCACAGGTCACTCTATTTTCCCATCAGGAAGAAGAATTAAGCACAAGCTCAGCCTGCCCCCCAGAACCAGAAGAGGGCCTGAAGCAATCCTGCGCTTTTGCGGCCAGCTCCCAAAAAAGCGAGTTGAAAAATGGAGCTCAGGGGCACTGCAATTCACAAACCTGCAGAGTTTTAAATGATACCTCTCGTCCACAAATATATTAAGGGAAGGCAACGAAGAGGCTTTGAAAGCAAGGCAGAATTGCAGGAAACAGATTTCAGGAGGTAGATTCGAATCGCCTTGAAAGCACATGAAAAGCGGCAAAACGTGGACAATGATGCCCTTGGCCAAAAAGGGCGTATGCGTTTTTTCCTGAATATATTCAGGAAAAAACGCATACGCCCTTTTTGGCCAACCAAGCAACCTGGAAAGGCCAATCAGCGCTCCAAAGAAGTCTCGCTTCCCAGCGGGCAAAAGGGCCATGCGGAAAAAAGTGTCCAAACCAGAAATGCAGGACCGGCCATGGAGAAATGGGAGCCTTGCTACGCTGATGGGTGGGATGTAAATTGCCAACAGCCACTCCGGAGAAGTGTACGGTGTGTTCTGAAACATCTAAAAACCACAGCTTGGAGAGCATAGGGCACTTCCACTCATGGCCGTATAAATTGGGAAAACTAAAAATCAGCAAGACACAGGCACCCCAAAGTTTAGGGCTGCTCTGTGGACAAGAACCCCCACTTCATTACACCTTAAATATCCTAGGAAAGAGAAAAATGGATAAAGAAGTTGTGGTCCTCATGTACAATGGAATATCACTCAGCCATGAAATCAACGTCATAAGGCTAGTAGCAGCACGATGAGTGGATTTAGGTACGACGATTCTAAGTGAAATAAGTCACACAGAGAAAGACACTTATCATAAGATATCACTTCTAGAGGGAATGTAAAAACCGCTACACTTGAACTGAATTGCAAAACAGAACAGAGTCCCACGTTTAGGAAACACACTATGGCTGCTGAACGGGAAAGGTGAGGTGGGGTGATGCATAAAACAAGGGTTTCAAATTAGCTCCGATACCGTTCCATAAACCCAATATGTAAGAGACAAGACCTATTCCTTTTTCAGTGAACTGAACTCAACACCCCCTATTCACCGCACAAGAATATATCTGACTAGGAAGAATCTTCAAACCTATGTATTGATATCTCTCTGTAAGTGAGTCAAGGGGGTGTAAAGCGGCATAAACACAGCCGTGAAAAGCAGCTAAACCCCATTATAAAAATAAATTACTTTTCAAAACCCGTGAAACAAAGACAGTGAAAGAGAGAGAAATTCTTACAAAATTCGTTCAGGGGCTGTGATGCAACCTGGATTGACCATATCTAGACCCACAGCTGATTGAGACATAAGGGTGGACACTCTTGGGGCTGAGAGGTTCGGTGAGGTTGGGTGAGCCAACGCAGACCCTTTCAAGTAATACTGCATGGTACCCATCCCATGGGTCCCAAATCTCCAGGTTCAAGGGCATCTTCCTACGTCGAAAACAGGCATGAGAAACCCAGAAGATGGTACACCGTGTGATCGGGAAAGGTTTCTAAAACGCACCTCATTTCTCATCTCCTTTGCTCGGGTTCGCCATTCCAGCCGATTTACTAGCCATCTCCCTCCTTGGAGAATCAGCACCTTTAACCTCCTGTTCCGTACAGGTTGCAATTTGTCCTGAGGATGAACGGGAAGAGGGGGAACCAATGAGAGACTAGCTCTAGGTGTTGGGACAGGCACAGGTCACTCTATTTTCCCATCAGGAAGAAGAATTAAGCACAAGCTCAGCCTGCCCCCCAGAACCAGAAGAGGGCCTGAAGCAATCCTGCGCTTTTGCGGCCAGCTCCCAAAAAAGCGAGTTGAAAAATGGAGCTCAGGGGCACTGCAATTCACAAACCTGCAGAGTTTTAAATGATACCTCTCGTCCACAAATATATTAAGGGAAGGCAACGAAGAGGCTTTGAAAGCAAGGCAGAATTGCAGGAAACAGATTTCAGGAGGTAGATTCGAATCGCCTTGAAAGCACATGAAAAGCGGCAAAACGTGGACAATGATGCCCTTGGCCAAAAAGGGCGTATGCGTTTTTTCCTGAATATATTCAGGAAAAAACGCATACGCCCTTTTTGGCCAACCAAGCAACCTGGAAAGGCCAATCAGCGCTCCAAAGAAGTCTCGCTTCCCAGCGGGCAAAAGGGCCATGCGGAAAAAAGTGTCCAAACCAGAAATGCAGGACCGGCCATGGAGAAATGGGAGCCTTGCTACGCTGATGGGTGGGATGTAAATTGCCAACAGCCACTCCGGAGAAGTGTACGGTGTGTTCTGAAACATCTAAAAAACACAGCTTGGAGAGCATAGGGCACTTCCACTCATGGCCGTATAAATTGGGAAAACTAAAAATCAGCAAGACACAGGCACCCCAAAGTTTAGGGCTGCTCTGTGGACAAGAACCCCCACTTCATTACACCTTAAATATCCTAGGAAAGAGAAAAATGGATAAAGAAGTTGTGGTCCTCATGTACAATGGAATATCACTCAGCCATGAAATCAACGTCATAAGGCTAGTAGCAGCACGATGAGTGGATTTAGGTACGACGATTCTAAGTGAAATAAGTCACACAGAGAAAGACACTTATCATAAGATATGACTTCTAGAGGGAATGTAAAAACCGCTACACTTGAACTGAATTGCAAAACAGAACAGAGTCCCACGTTTAGGAAACACACTATGGCTGCTGAACGGGAAAGGTGAGGTGGGGTGATGCATAAAACAAGGGTTTCAAATTAGCTCCGATACCGTTCCATAAACCCAATATGTAAGAGACAAGACCTATTCCTTTTTCAGTGAACTGGACTCAACACCCCCTATTCACCGCACAAGAATATATCTGACTAGGAAGAATCTTCAAACCTATGTATTGATATCTCTCTGTAAGTGAGTCAAGGGGGTGTAAAGCGGCATAAACACAGCCGTGAAAAGCAGCTAAACCCCAATATAAAAATAAATTACTTTTCAAAACCCGTGAAACAAAGACAGTGAAAGAGAGAGAAATTCTTACAAAATTCGTTCAGGGGCTGTGATGCAACCTGGATTGACCATATCTAGACCCACAGCTGACTGAGACATAAGGGTGGACACTCTTGGGGCTGAGAGGTTCGGTGAGGTTGGGTGAGCCAACGCAGACCCTTTCAAGTAATACTGCATGGTACCCATCCCATGGGTCCCAAATCTCCAGGTTCAAGGGCATCTTCCTACGTCGAAAACAGGCATGAGAAACCCAGAAGATGGTACACCGTGTGATCGGGAAAGGTTTCTAAAACGCACCTCATTTCTCATCTCCTTTGCTCGGGTTCGCCATTCCAGCCGATTTACTAGCCATCTCCCTCCTTGGAGAATCAGCACCTTTAACCTCCTGTTCCGTACAGGTTGCAATTTGTCCTGAGGATGAACGGGAAGAGGGGGAACCAATGAGAGACTAGCTCTAGGTGTTGGGACAGGCACAGGTCACTCTATTTTCCCATCAGGAAGAAGAATTAAGCACAAGCTCAGCCTGCCCCCCAGAACCAGAAGAGGGCCTGAAGCAATCCTGCGCTTTTGCGGCCAGCTCCCAAAAAAGCGAGTTGAAAAATGGAGCTCAGGGGCACTGCAATTCACAAACCTGCAGAGTTTTAAATGATACCTCTCGTCCACAAATATATTAAGGGAAGGCAACGAAGAGGCTTTGAAAGCAAGGCAGAATTGCAGGAAACAGATTTCAGGAGGTAGATTCGAATCGCCTTGAAAGCACATGAAAAGCGGCAAAACGTGGACAATGATGCCCTTGGCCAAAAAGGGCGTATGCGTTTTTTCCTGAATATATTCAGGAAAAAACGCATACGCCCTTTTTGGCCAACCAAGCAACCTGGAAAGGCCAATCAGCGCTCCAAAGAAGTCTCGCTTCCCAGCGGGCAAAAGGGCCATGCGGAAAAAAGTGTCCAAACCAGAAATGCAGGACCGGCCATGGAGAAATGGGAGCCTTGCTACGCTGATGGGTGGGATGTAAATTGCCAACAGCCACTCCGGAGAAGTGTACGGTGTGTTCTGAAACATCTAAAAAACACAGCTTGGAGAGCATAGGGCACTTCCACTCATGGCCGTATAAATTGGGAAAACTAAAAATCAGCAAGACACAGGCACCCCAAAGTTTAGGGCTGCTCTGTGGACAAGAACCCCCACTTCATTACACCTTAAATATCCTAGGAAAGAGAAAAATGGATAAAGAAGTTGTGGTCCTCATGTACAATGGAATATCACTCAGCCATGAAATCAACGTCATAAGGCTAGTAGCAGCACGATGAGTGGATTTAGGTACGACGATTCTAAGTGAAATAAGTCACACAGAAAAAGACACTTATCATAAGATATCACTTCTAGAGGGAATGTAAAAACCGCTACACTTGAACTGAATTGCAACACAGAACAGAGTCCCACGTTTAGGAAACACACTATGGCTGCTGAACGGGAAAGGTGAGGTGGGGTGATGCATAAAACAAGGGTTTCAAATTAGCTCCGATACCGTTCCATAAACGCAATATGTAAGAGACAAGACCTATTCCTTTTTCAGTGAACTGGACTCAACACCCCCTATTCACCGCACAAGAATATATCTGACTAGGAAGAATCTTCAAACCTATGTATTGATATCTCTCTGTAAGTGAGTCAAGGGGGTGTAAAGCGGCATAAACACAGCCGTGAAAAGCAGCTAAACCCCAATATAAAAATAAATTACTTTTCAAAACCCGTGAAACAAAGACAGTGAAAGAGAGAGAAATTCTTACAAAATTCGTTCAGGGGCTGTGATGCAACCTGGATTGACCATATCTAGACCCACAGCTGACTGAGACATAAGGGTGGACACTCTTGGGGCTGAGAGGTTCGGTGAGGTTGGGTGAGCCAACGCAGACCCTTTCAAGTAATACTGCATGGTACCCATCCCATGGGTCCCAAATCTCCAGGTTCAAGGGCATCTTCCTACGTCGAAAACAGGCATGAGAAACCCAGAAGATGGTACACCGTGTGATCGGGAAAGGTTTCTAAAACGCACCTCATTTCTCATCTCCTTTGCTCGGGTTCGCCATTCCAGCCGATTTACTAGCCATCTCCCTCCTTGGAGAATCAGCACCTTTAACCTCCTGTTCCGTACAGGTTGCAATTTGTCCTGAGGATGAACGGGAAGAGGGGGAACCAATGAGAGACTAGCTCTAGGTGTTGGGACAGGCACAGGTCACTCTATTTTCCCATCAGGAAGAAGAATTAAGCACAAGCTCAGCCTGCCCCCCAGAACCAGAAGAGGGCCTGAAGCAATCCTGCGCTTTTGCGGCCAGCTCCCAAAAAAGCGAGTTGAAAAATGGAGCTCAGGGGCACTGCAATTCACAAACCTGCAGAGTTTTAAATGATACCTCTCGTCCACAAATATATTAAGGGAAGGCAACGAAGAGGCTTTGAAAGCAAGGCAGAATTGCAGGAAACAGATTTCAGGAGGTAGATTCGAATCGCCTTGAAAGCACATGAAAAGCGGCAAAACGTGGACAATGATGCCCTTGGCCAAAAAGGGCGTATGCGTTTTTTCCTGAATATATTCAGGAAAAAACGCATACGCCCTTTTTGGCCAACCAAGCAACCTGGAAAGGCCAATCAGCGCTCCAAAGAAGTCTCGCTTCCCAGCGGGCAAAAGGGCCATGCGGAAAAAAGTGTCCAAACCAGAAATGCAGGACCGGCCATGGAGAAATGGGAGCCTTGCTACGCTGATGGGTGGGATGTAAATTGCCAACAGCCACTCCGGAGAAGTGTACGGTGTGTTCTGAAACATCTAAAAAACACAGCTTGGAGAGCATAGGGCACTTCCACTCATGGCCGTATAAATTGGGAAAACTAAAAATCAGCAAGACACAGGCACCCCAAAGTTTAGGGCTGCTCTGTGGACAAGAACCCCCACTTCATTACACCTTAAATATCCTAGGAAAGAGAAAAATGGATAAAGAAGTTGTGGTCCTCATGTACAATGGAATATCACTCAGCCATGAAATCAACGTCATAAGGCTAGTAGCAGCACGATGAGTGGATTTAGGTACGACGATTCTAAGTGAAATAAGTCACACAGAAAAAGACACTTGTCATAAGATATCACTTCTAGAGGGAATGTAAAAACCGCTACACTTGAACTGAATTGCAACACAGAACTGAGTCCCACGTTTAGGAAACACACTATGGCTGCTGAACGGGAAAGGTGAGGTGGGGTGATGCATAAAACAAGGGTTTCAAATTAGCTCCGATACCGTTCCATAAACCCAATATGTAAGAGACAAGACCTATTCCTTTTTCAGTGAACTGGACTCAACACCCCCTATTCACCGCACAAGAATATATCTGACTAGGAAGAATCTTCAAACCTATGTATTGATATCTCTCTGTAAGTGAGTCAAGGGGGTGTAAAGCGGCATAAACACAGCCGTGAAAAGCAGCTAAACCCCAATATAAAAATAAATTACTTTTCAAAACCCGTGAAACAAAGACAGTGAAAGAGAGAGAAATTCTTACAAAATTCGTTCAGGGGCTGTGATGCAACCTGGATTGACCATATCTAGACCCACAGCTGACTGAGACATAAGGGTGGACACTCTTGGGGCTGAGAGGTTCGGTGAGGTTGGGTGAGCCAACGCAGACCCTTTCAAGTAATACTGCATGGTACCCATCCCATGGGTCCCAAATCTCCAGGTTCAAGGGCATCTTCCTACGTCGAAAACAGGCATGAGAAACCCAGAAGATGGTACACCGTGTGATCGGGAAAGGTTTCTAAAACGCACCTCATTTCTCATCTCCTTTGCTCGGGTTCGCCATTCCAGCCGATTTACTAGCCATCTCCCTCCTTGGAGAATCAGCACCTTTAACCTCCTGTTCCGTACAGGTTGCAATTTGTCCTGAGGATGAACGGGAAGAGGGGGAACCAATGAGAGACTAGCTCTAGGTGTTGGGACAGGCACAGGTCACTCTATTTTCCCATCAGGAAGAAGAATTAAGCACAAGCTCAGCCTGCCCCCCAGAACCAGAAGAGGGCCTGAAGCAATCCTGCGCTTTTGCGGCCAGCTCCCAAAAAAGCGAGTTGAAAAATGGAGCTCAGGGGCACTGCAATTCACAAACCTGCAGAGTTTTAAATGATACCTCTCGTCCACAAATATATTAAGGGAAGGCAACGAAGAGGCTTTGAAAGCAAGGCAGAATTGCAGGAAACAGATTTCAGGAGGTAGATTCGAATCGCCTTGAAAGCACATGAAAAGCGGCAAAACGTGGACAATGATGCCCTTGGCCAAAAAGGGCGTATGCGTTTTTTCCTGAATATATTCAGGAAAAAACGCATACGCCCTTTTTGGCCAACCAAGCAACCTGGAAAGGCCAATCAGCGCTCCAAAGAAGTCTCGCTTCCCAGCGGGCAAAAGGGCCATGCGGAAAAAAGTGTCCAAACCAGAAATGCAGGACCGGCCATGGAGAAATGGGAGCCTTGCTACGCTGATGGGTGGGATGTAAATTGCCAACAGCCACTCCGGAGAAGTGTACGGTGTGTTCTGAAACATCTAAAAAACACAGCTTGGAGAGCATAGGGCACTTCCACTCATGGCCGTATAAATTGGGAAAACTAAAAATCAGCAAGACACAGGCACCCCAAAGTTTAGGGCTGCTCTGTGGACAAGAACCCCCACTTCATTACACCTTAAATATCCTAGGAAAGAGAAAAATGGATAAAGAAGTTGTGGTCCTCATGTACAATGGAATATCACTCAGCCATGAAATCAACGTCATAAGGCTAGTAGCAGCACGATGAGTGGATTTAGGTACGACGATTCTAAGTGAAATAAGTCACACAGAAAAAGACACTTATCATAAGATATCACTTCTAGAGGGAATGTAAAAACCGCTACACTTGAACTGAATTGCAACACAGAACAGAGTCCCACGTTTAGGAAACACACTATGGCTGCTGAACGGGAAAGGTGAGGTGGGGTGATGCATAAAACAAGGGTTTCAAATTAGCTCCGATACCGTTCCATAAACCCAATATGTAAGAGACAAGACCTATTCCTTTTTCAGTG